>NC_088812.1:8933089-9147474 GCF_011386835.1 Chrysemys picta bellii | reverse complement strand
GAGTGATTAGGAGCTTTGAGGACTGAAGTACAAAGGAGTTTGTTGTAATGCAATAAGACTGGTTTTCCAGGGAGATGTTATTTTATCCATTGGCTGTGACTGTACTACTGCAGTCTCATGAGCTACCTGCATGGCACCCGAATGCTGGGTCCACTCTGAGCTCGGCAGAGATGCTGACATATTGTGGGTTGTAACTGGAAGGAATGGCTTGTGTCTGGTGAATTATCTTTCTGTCCTCCGTATAGCCTGCAGATGGCCCTATGGTCCATTTCAGAGGCAGAGCGCCTGCTGAGTACGGTGTCTGTTTATTACAGGTCTGGCATATGGCCCTATTTCAGGGTGTGAGAGGAAGACCTCTCTGCCTTTCAAATCCATTTCCCATTTTTTATGTCCCTATTAATGCATTTCAGGACTTCATTAAAAAGGAACCACTGGATTCCCTGGCATCTCCAGTTCGCTACAAGGCAATTCTTGCCATTGAACATCTGAGGTAGGCTATTTTCTGCCACATTTCCTGGCACTGTGGTGACTTCTTATTTGTTAATTCAGGAGTGTCAGGTTGGGAGCAGTCTGATGCCTGCAGGGTTTGGCTCACATGCTGCTCACCAGCAGAACTTTCCTTCTTGAGGGTTCGAATGTGTCCATTTGGAGGTTTGTGCTTGAAAGACACAAGATTGCAGGTTGTGGGCCATGCAGTACAATGGAGGAGAGTTCAGATGGGGAGGGAGGGGTCTGGCTAGCTGGCAGGGGGAAGGAAGCTTGTGGGTTTCTCTAAAAAGGGGACTTGAAGCTTTAGCTTTACTTCTAGATGAGCCAATACTTAATAGAGGTGCAAAGAGGTGCTCAGCTGCAAAGTGAAGGGTTGTTTGCATTTGGGGTTCTAGACTGAGGCAATCTCTAGTCATTGGACCCATTTCTTGTACTTGGAGGTGGTACTGAGTCTAATGCATGACTTTTCTCCCTATCTTTCTTCTGCCAGCAAACTCAAACCATCTTTGACCTTGGAGGATAACCGTGAGCTCCTTGATCAGTGTTTCAAAAGTTTATTTCCCCTTCCTCCCTTGGAGAAGACGAAAGAGGAAGGCGAGACAGCAAAGGATGCTCTGCATATACAGGTACGTGACAACAATTCTCCTCTGGCACCATCCACTGTATTTCTGCCCAGCAGGCACTGGGTGATGGCAGTCACACATGGCCTCCCTGGCAAGGTTATGGTTAGCTTTCCCCAGCCCACACACACAGATGATCTGTGCTGAGCCTCACTCCTTCTCTTCTGGTTTCAGTCACTGTACGTAGGGTCCGTGGAAGCCCTTGGCAAGCTAATGAAGACTTTGCTGGAGGAAGAACCAACTGCAGACTGGTTCCAGGAAATGTTTGAAGTGAGTAGACTATTGAACCGTGGTGGAGATTGTTTCTTGCGTTACAGCAGGGAAGAGTCAGAGATTTAGGGGGTCAAGCTTCAGTTGTGGAGGAATTTTCCACAACGGAGTGAATTTTAGGGAGAAAGCACCAAATTCTTCCTGGGATAAGTGGGCATGTACCCCACTGAAATCCACGGAAGCTATGCCATTTTATGCCAGAGCTGGATTGGGATCAAGTTCTTACAATGGAGTTGACATTACTTGGACCGGCAAGAAAATCACCACTGCAGTAGCCAAATCCAAGAGAACCAGTTGAAACTGATCATTTCTTCGAAGAGGAATTCATTACTATTGAGTTAAGCCCTGTGTATGGAAACTCATTCATAGGAGACTTCCTGTTCCTCAGACATGAACAGAATATCTTGAAGAGCTGAGGGGTGGGGAGTTTGTTGCACCTTCCGTATAAAAATGAAGTTATAAAAGGAGCTGGGCTGGGGGGACTTCTCTGCTCTTATTCAAATTAATAAAAAGAAATGCTCCTCTCTGTCATTTTGCCACTCGACGTGGGAGAAGTTGCCCAGGAATCAGACCACAGCAGCAGACATCAAAAAGCATGCAAAGTGCTAGACAGCTCCCATCAGACAGTCTACAGCAGACATCACATACACAGGCCCAGATTCATCTCTCATGTACCTCCTTTGGCTTCAATCACCAGAGGTGAATCTGGTCCCTGGGACTTGTATATCTAAGGGGCTCTTCCATTAGACATGTGATTCCTTTGCTACACTGAGGTCAGATGCTTTGGAGAGGGATTTTAGTGACCATTAAACCTGTTGAAGAGGAACTTTTGGGAGGGATTTTCTGGTACTAACTCTGTCCATTCCCCTGCTCTACCAACAGCTACTAGGGCCATGGTTCAGTTCAGAGAAGGAGTGGGAGAGAGAAAGGGCCTTGCAGGCCAGCACCCAGCTGCTGACTGCCTATCAAGAGACAGTTAATAGCACAGTGAGTATAGCCTCTTACTCTTCCTTGAGCGACTTCCCTGCTTATATCAGATCTGACTCTCCACGCAAATGCATGAAAAACTCTTCCAGGGCAGCAGGTGGGATCTCAAGGTGACTAAGATCCCCCTGCTTCCAGAAGAGAGAGGTTTACACAACAATGCCGTGACCACACTCCGGGCAGACTGCAAAAAGTAGAGGGCAGCCAATCCCCCAAACTGATGACTTATTCTATAATTAGATTTGCCAAGTCAACAACAAAAGAGCTTCCACCCTAGTTAACAAAATGCCAAATGCAGCCCCCTTTTGGCATTCCAGACCTTGGCTCCCATCTAAACATCCATGTCTTGGAAGCGGTGGGAGGGATTGCTCAGTGGTTTGAGCATTGGCCTGCTAAACCCAGGGTTGTGAGTTCATAGAATCATAGAATATCAGGGTTGGAAAGGACCTCAGGAGGTCATCTAGTCCAACCCCCTGCTCAAAGCAGGACCAATTCCCAACTAAATCATCCCAGCCAGGGCTTTGTCAAGCCAGGCCTTAAAAACCTCCAAAGAAGGAGACTCCACCACTTCCCTAGGTAACGCATTCCAGTGCTTCACCACCCTCCTAGTGAAAAAGTTTTTCCTAATATCCAACCTAGACCTCCCCCACTGCAATTTGAGACCATTGCTCCTTGTCCTGTCATCTGCCACCACTGAGAAAAGCCAAGCTCCATCCTCCCTGGAACCCCCCCTCAGGTAGTTGAAAGCAGCTATCAAATCCCCCCTCATTCTTCTCTTCTGGAGACTAAACAATCCCAGTTCCCTCAGCCTCTCCTCATAAGTCATGTGCTCCAGACCCCTAATCATTTTTGTTGCCTTCCGCTGGACTCTTTCCAATTTTTCCACATCCTTCTTGTAGTGTGGGGCCCAAAACTGGACACAGTATTCCAGATGAGGCCTCACCAATGTCAAATAAAAGGGAATGAGCACGTTCCTCGTCTGCTGGCAATGCCCCTACTTATACAGCCCAAAATGCCGTTAGCCTTCTTGGCAACAAGAGCACACTGTTGACTCATATCCAGCTTCTCGTCCACTGTGACCCCTAGGTCCTTTTCTGCAGAACTGCTACCCAGCCATTCGGTCCCTAGTCTGTAGCAGTGCATAGGATTCTTCCGTCCTAAGTGCAGGACTCTGCACTTGTCCTTGTTGAAGCTCATCAGGTTTTTTTTGGCCCCATCCTCTAATTTGTCTAGGTCCCTCTGTATCCGATCCCTACC
The DNA here is from genome assembly GCF_011386835.1 of Chrysemys picta bellii. Lineage (NCBI taxonomy): Eukaryota > Metazoa > Chordata > Testudines > Emydidae > Chrysemys > Chrysemys picta. The sequence continues at coordinate 9,143,854 of NC_088812.1, read as the reverse complement.
CTCTAGTGTATCTACCACGTCTCCCAGTTTAATGTCATCTGCAAACTTGCTGAGAGTGCAGTCCACACCATCCTCCAGATCATTAATAAAGATATTAAACAAAACCGTCCCCAGGACTGACCCTTGGGGCACTCTGCTTGAAACCGGCTGCCAACTAGACATGGAGCCATTGATCACTACCCGTTGAGCCCGATGATCTAGCCAGCTTTCTATCCACTTTACAGTCCATTCATCCAGCCCATACTTCTTTAACTTGCTGGCAAGAATACTGTGGGAGACCGTATCAAAAGCTTTGCTAAAGTCAAAGAATAACACATCCACTGCTTTCCTCTCATCCACAGAGCCAGTTATCTCATCATAGAAGGCAATTAGGTTAGTCAGGCATGACTTGCCCTTGGTGAATCCATGCAGACTGTTCCTGATCACTTTCCTCTCCTCTAAGTGTTTCATAATTGATTCCTTGAGGATCTGCTCCATGATTTTTCCAGGGACTGAGGTGAGGCTGACTGGCCTGTAGTTCCCCAGATCCTCCTCCTTTCCTTTTTTAAAGATGGGCACTACATTAGCCTTTTTCCAGTCATCCGGGACCTCCCCCGATCGCCATGAGTTTTCAAAAATAATGGCTGATGGCTCTGCAATCTCATCCACCGACTCCTTTAGCACCCTCGGATGAAGTGCATCCGGCCCCATGGACTTGTGCTCGTCCAGTTTTTCTAAATAGTCCCGAACCACTTCTTTCTCCACAGAGGGCTGGTCACCTTCTCCCCATACTGTGCTGCCCAGTGCAGCAGTCTGGGAGCTGACCTTGTTCGTGAAGACAGAGGCAAAAAAATCATTGAGTACATTAGTTTTTTCCACATCCTCTGTATTAGGTTGCCTCCCTCATTCAGTAAGGGGCCCACACTTTCTTTGACTTTCTTCTTGTTGCTAACATACCTGAAGAAACCCTTCTTGTCACTCTTAACATCTCTTGTTTAATCCTTGAGTAGGCCATTTAGGGAAGTGGGGTAAAAATCTGTCTGGGGGTTGGTCCTGCTTTGAGCAGGGGGTTGGACTAGATGACCTCCTCAGGTCCCTTCCAACCCTAATATTCTATATCAAATATAGTGAGGGGTTACTGAAAACCTGATTCACATATGTGAGGTTCATTGATCATAAAGGACCAGATGCTTATCCCCAGGTCAATGTGAATCTCAGGTCTTTCACAAATATCATGTTGTCAGCCAGTCCTTAATAACGGAATCTAAGATTTATTGTTAAAAGAAAGAAGAGAGTTACACATGGTTAAATGATCAATATCCATACAAGTGACTTTCAGTGTTCATAGTTCAGGATCACAACAGTGATGGAATAAACTGCTGGTTTGTAAAAGTCTCTCTGGAATCATCCCAACAGATCAGAATCCAAAGGCAGCTCAGATGTAAAGTCTGTTAGTTTTTTCCATGCATTTTCCAGGTTATTCCAAATGATTATTTGGAAAATCTCTGTCCTATGACTTACACTTTCCCTGTTCAGAGTTTAAGCAGACTAGAGATGATAGGATCAGGCCCAAGCCTTCTCTTTTATAGCTATTCTAGCAGGCTGACAAGCCGACCTCACAGAAATTGTCACAGAAGGACCTTCCCCCAATGCAGATCGCCTGTTGTACTTTGCTTTGAAGATAATCTTCTATTTCCTGTGCATACACAGTAAACTAGTTAAATTCATTCACGTAAGCTAATTAGCCGTTCTTCCATTATAACACAGATAGTTAAGCTGAAGATAATGTAGAAATGATTGGTTTCCTGAAGTGTCTTACATCTTTGATTTTCAGGTTAACTGAAGACCTTGCATACATAATTAAGGCAATTAAGAGATGAAAGGGAATTAGCATCTACAAGCTAATTTGGTGACATTGTGAAACTTCTAACCGGGTATAGATAAACACAGACAAATACACTTAGCAACTAGTGTTCATTTTTGAATGAGTTGCTGATTGCTAGTCTAATACATCTCTTTGAAATTCACATGCAAGTGAACTGTCTATTTCCTCATGTTAAAATATGTTAAAATATCCTCACACCTTCTATGGGTCATCTCGATTATCACTTCAAAGGTTTTTTCTCTCTCCTGCTGAGGATAGCTCATCTCAATTGATTGGCCTCTTACAGTTGGTATGGCTACTCCCACCTCTTCATGTTCTCTGTATGTATAAATATCTTCTTTCTGTGTGTTCCATTCTATGCATCCGATGAAGTAGGCTGTAGTCTACGAAAGCTTATGCTCAAATAAATTCGTTAGTCTCTAAGGTGCCACAAGTACTCCTGTTCTTTTTGCGGATACAGACTAACACGGCTGCTTCTCTGAAACCTGTCTTGATACAGTAGAAGCGCCTCTTGTTAAGTTATTATGGGTCATACACAGGTTGACTGGTCTGCCAGTGTCACAAATGCATTCTTGGTTCTTATGCTCCCAGGATGCTAAAGCTGAAGTTCTATTTAATCAGCTAAGAACATAAAACATAAGAGTGGCTATCCTGGATCCCCCAGGAGAATGGTTCATCTAGCCCAGTATCCTGTCTTCTGACAGTGGTGGCTGCCAGATGCTTCAGAGGGAATGAACAGAACAAGGCAATTGTCAAGTGAACCATCCCCTGTTGGACAGTCCCAGCCCCAGCTTCTGGCAGTCAGAGGCTTAGGGACACCCAGATCATGGGGTTGCATCCCTGACCATGTTAGCTAATAGCCATTGATGGACCTATCCTCCGTGAACTCATCTAATTCTTTTTTGAACCCAGTTATACTTTTGGCCTTCACAACATCTCCCTGGCAATGAGTTCCACAGGTTGACTGCATTGTGTGAAGAAATGCTTCCTTTTGTTTGTTTTAAACCTGCTGCCTATTAATTTCATTGGGTGACCCCTTGTTTCTGTGTTATGTGAAGGGCTAAATAACACTTCCTTAATGACTTTCTCTACACCAGTCATGATTTTATAGTTCTCTATCATATTCCCTCTTAGTCGTCTCTTTTCCAAGCTGAAAAGTCCCTGTCTTTTTAATCTCTCCTTGTACAAGAAGTTGTCCCATACGCCTAATCATTTTTGTTGCTCTTCTCTGTATTTCTTCCAATTCTAACGTATCTTTTTTGAGATGAGATGACCAAAACTGCACGCAGTATTCAAGGTGTGGGGGTACTGTAGATTTATACAGTGGCATAATGATATTTACTGTCTTATCGATCCCCTTCCTGATGGTAACTAACATGTTGTTATGGTTTTTGACTGCATGTTGAGCAGATGCTTTCAGAGAACTGTACACAATGACTCTGAGGTCTCTTTCTTGAGTGATAACAGCTAATTTAGACCCCATCCATTTGTATGTACAATTGAGATTATGTTTTCCAATGTGCATTCCCCAGTTCAGTACAGGAATCAGAGGCACAATGTTATCAGATGTGCCCGTTACTTTGGGTAGGCTCATTGATTAGGGTTACTCTTCGGGGGGGGGGAGTTTTCTGTAATTCTATCAATATACTGCTTATGTCACTTGTGTGTTCATATGGAGCTCTACTCCTTCTTTCTACAAGTCCCCTCCCAATGGAGCTCCCAATGGAGCTATCCTGCAGGACCTAGGTTCCCCAGGGCTAATAACTAGAACTAGATGAACATGCACACACACACACACACTAGCAGAGCAAGTCAATCAGCACTCCCCAGCTGATCCCCTCATATGTCCCTGTATTCAGTGGGCTGGGTTAAGCAGCACTTTCAGCTGCCCCCCACTTGTGTGCCCCAAGTTTAACACGTCCCTATCACACTTTCACATTACAATTGTACTGGGAGTAACACACTTGATGAGCAAACCCCACAGTATTTCTGGGCACCACAGGGATCTTTAGCTTAGGTAAAAGAAGTGTTGCTGCCGAGTAAATGGGGGAAGCTAAAAACACAAAAGAGTAAAATTCAGAGAGAGAGAGAAGCAACCACCTGAAAAATAAAAGTTATTTATTGAATAATAGTGATAACTACACAAGGAGGGCTAAACAAACATAACAGTTACATTTTAAAGGTTCAGGGGTAGCCGTGTTAGTCTGTATCTACAAAACCAACAAGGAGTCTGGTGGCACCTTAAAGACTAACAGATTTATTTGGGCATAAGCTTTCGTGGGTAAAATCCTCAATTCTTTGGATGCATAGAGTGAAAGTATGCATCTGAAGAAGTGAGGTTTTTACCCACAAAAACTTATGCCCAAATAAATCTGTTAGTCTTTAAGGTGCCACCAGACTCCTTGTTATTTTAAAGATTAATACCTGAGGTAGAAAAGAAAACGGGGAGAGAGAGAGGGATCTCCCCCACTCCATGAGGCTTGAACTGGTCGGGGTTCCCAGGTGATGGTGGTAGCTCAGGGTCCTGAGTGCTGAAGACAGGCAGAGCCCCCAGCACGATCAGTCAGGAGATGGAATCCCAGTGGAACTGATGCAGAGTTTGGGTCTATACATCAGAACCCTTACTTGGGCATAGGTCGGGGGGTTTGTAGAGAAAATACAATGGTTCAAGGGAGAACACTAGATTTGTTTATGGGTAAACTGATGGCTCAAGGTTTTCTTTAGGCTAGACAATAGGAGCTGATCACTCTTGGCTATGGGTGTTGTTTTCTTCCAGGGAGCTCACAAGGCAACTAGGCTGCTTCAGTATTTTGGGATATCAATCAAAGATTTATTACTGGAATTGGTCTGATAATTGCTGAGCCGGGTGTGTGCAGGCGTAGGTTCATTAGCATCTGGAGCAGGGATTCCCATGATGCAGTGCGTCCCTGCTTTCCTGGTCCCAGAGTTCAGTTCTCTGTTCTTCATTCTTTATGCTAATCCCTATTCCATCTTTCATGCAGATGAGGCTAGGGGAGTTGTCTCTGTTCTTCATTCTGTATGCAAATGGAGATGTCTTAATCTTGTGACCCTTGTCAGGAGGGGTCTAGGTGTGTCTCCCCAAACCCTTCATTGTTCTCTGCAAGCCTTTTCTCTGATCGGTTTTGGTTCAAACAGAGACGGGGGTGAGGGGTGTCCTTCATGAGTCACACCGGCTAGATACTGTGCCTGGTTCCCCAAAAACACAGAGCTGACTGGTATCAACAATAAGGATGGCAAGTGAAGTCTAGTACAGCTGGAGAACGTTCATTCTTCATTCTTTTTTAATTAGACTCAGGAAACTTTTAATCAGTTTGGATCTGTGATTGGACTAATAGCACCATACAGCTGTGATTCACTGGCCACGTCCCGTCAGTGGGTGGTTGACTGTATCAGCTGCCTTCTCTGTATACAAGGTGAGGAGACCATTAGCAGGTATAAGTAATTCTTCACCTTCTTTCACTGTTGTAATGTCCATTTTTCTGCCTGTCTAGTTCTTTCTGTCCTGTCTGTTGGCATTTAGATAACAGAATGGTGGCATCTTGTAAATACCTCATTAGAAGAGAAGATTGTGATGTGTAAAGAGCCTAGCACACTTTTGGGAACTGTACAAATAATAAATGGTCTGCATACAGGTAGATAACTGCTAAATTCCTTAAGGCTTCTCTACACAGGGACAACTAAGGAAAGTTGATCCAAATGAACTAAAGGTGTAAATTTAAAGTGGCATTAAACACATGTGTGGATGCTCTGATTCTGAATTAAAATGGCCCTTATTAATTTTAGTGAATTACATGAATTAAACTAACCTGAAATAAGGCCCCTTTAATTCTAAATAAGTGTGTCCCCATAGGAGTTTAATGAAGTTTAACTAATGCATTTTGAAAATTAATTTGGATTAGCTTTCTTGACTATCTCCATGTAGACAAGCCCTTGGTACTAAACATTTTCATTCTCTTTACCCTGCCACTGACTGTATTGAAGGGGTTTCCTGGAATAATTCTTTAAACAAAAAGTTCTTCTAGCAGCCCTCTGTCATGAGCATTCAAAGCTATTGGAGTAAGTGTAGGCCATTTTCCCCTTTGTGAAAGAGTAGGATATTCTTTTCACCTAATGGTTAGATGTAAAGGGATAGAGCTTGGTTATCGTTTAAGGCCATTTCCAATTAGGGTGACCAGACAGCAAATGTGAAACATCGGAACAGGGGGTGGGGGGTGGGGGGTAATAGGAGTCTATATAAGAAAAAGACCCCAAAATCAGGACTGTCCCTATAAAATCGGGACATCTGGTCACCCTATTTCCAATTATTATTAATCAGTCCTAAAAACAGTGTTGGTGATTCAGAACCAGAAGAAGGGACTCCAATCTTTGAATGTACAATGTAGAAATCCCAGCATTGTTTAGAAGTGATTGATGAGCCTGGGTTTCCTGCCGAAGGTTTTGTCCAGCCCCATCTCTTTTACAATGAGAGTTTGGTGGAGGGATTCACCTCTACATTGGAACCTCAGATCTACCTGCATGAGTTGTACTTGACTATGAGATTAGATTTAAATACTGAGAGCAGAGAGGCTACTGAAATCAGACACACCCAGAAAGCTGCTCCAAGCTGAATACAGTGCTTGTTCAATCCTGTATCATTCACAATAACATACCACTGCCGTTAACTTTCAGACATTTAGGGTGTAATCCCGACTCCATTACAGTCAACAGGAGTTTTGCCATTGACTTCGATGGAGCCAAGATTTTACACTATGCTGATAACAGCATACCACATGGATCCTTCTGTATGAATATCCATGCAGTAGAGGTTCAGTTTCATTAATCGTTACAGTACTTTTTCTCCTTTTCTCCACTCCAGGCCAGTCCATGAATCTGGGGTCAGCGGTGGAGGAGCTGAGATGTCTCCGTGAAGCACTAACAGCTCCAGACCCTGAGGCTCTGTTTCAGACATCTTCCAAAATGGCCAGGGTAACTGACTCAAAAAGCTTGTGCGGATGTTCTAGTGACGGGGCACCATTCATTTTACATTTACGCTTTCATGATGCCTTTCCGTACTTGGAGTGAGCTGTGGGAGCGGGGCATTCATTGCTAGTAACCAGCAAGATGCTTTTCATAGATGTGTGCTATGAATGCCATGTAAAAACAATAAAAAGAACAGGAGTACTTGTGGCACCTTAGAGACTAACAAATTTGGTGCCACAAGTACTCCTGTTCTTTTTATGGATACAGACTAACACGGCTGCTACTCTGAAACATGTAAAAACCAGATTCCACAGAATGCTGCACACACATGAAAATACGCACGCAGCTGCGCACACATGTACCTATCCAGCCATCCACGAGAAAAAACTGTGTTAGTGGAACATCAAGCTGAGAAACCACCCAGTCTTCATTCTGTCACTTTGTGGGTTTGCCTTAGCCTATATTTGTGTGCATGCCTCTCTTTACTTCATTTTATAAGTTGTAAAAAGATGCAGTGTATATAAGAGAATACAAACTGGAAACTTACCTCCTGCACATCTAGTACAATGTTCATAGAATCATAGAATATCAGGGTTGGAAGAGACCTCAGGAGGTCATCTAGTCCAACCCTCTGCTCAAAGCAGGACCAATTCCCAGCTAAATCATCCCAGCCAGGGCTTTGTCAAGCCTGACCTTAAAAACCTCTAAGAAAAGAGATTCCACCACCTCCCTAGGTAACCCATTCCAGTGCTTCACCACCCTCCTAGTGAAAAAGTTTTTCCTAATATCCAACCTAAACATCCCCAACTGCAACTTGAGACCATTACTTCTTGTTCTGTCATCAGGTACCACTGAGAACAGTCTAGATCCATCCTCTTTGGAACCCCCCTTCAGGTAGTTGAAAGCAGCTATCAGATCCCCCCTCATTCTTCTCTTCTGCAGACTCAACAATCCCAGTTCCCTCAGCCTCTCCTCATAAGTCACGTGCTCCAGTCCCCAATCATTTTTGTTGCCCTCCACTGGACTCTTTCCAATTTTTCCACATCCTTCTTGTAGTGTGGGGCCCAAAACTGGACACAGTACTCCAGATGAGGCCTCATCAATGTTGAATGGAGGGGAAGGATCACGTCCCTTGATCTGCTGGCAATGCCCCTACTTATACAGCCCAAAATGCCATTAGCCTTCTTGGCAACAAGGGCACACTGTTGACTCATATCCAGCTTCTCATCCACTGTAACCCCTAGGTCCTTTTCTGCAGAACTGCTTCCTAGCCATTTGGTCCCTAGTCAGTAACAGTGCATGGGATTCTTCCGTCCTAAGTGCACTCTGCACTTGTCCTTGTTGAACCTCATCAGGTTTCTTTTGGCCCAATCCTCTAATTTGTCTAGGTCCCTCTGTATCCTTACCCTACCCTCCAGCGTATCTACCACTCCTCCCAGTTTTGTGTCATCTGCAAACTTGCTGAGACTGCAGTCCATGCCATCCTCTAGATCATTAATGAAGATATTGAACAAAACCGGCTTCGGGACCGACCCTTGGGGCACTCCGATTGACACCGGCTGCCAACTAGACCTGGAGCCATTGATCACTATTCGTTGAGCCCGACGATCTAGCCAGCTTTCTGTCCACCTTATAGTCCATTCATCCAGCCCATACTTCTTTAACTTGCCGGCAAGAATACTGGGGGAGACGGTATCAAAAGCTTTGTTAAAGTCAAGAAATAACACATCCACTGCTTTCCCCTCATCCACAGTCAGTTATCTCCTCATAGAAGGCACTTAGGTTAGTCAGGCATGATTTGCCCTTTGTGAATCCATGCAGACTGTTCCTGATCACTTTCCTCTCCTCTAAGTGCTTCAGAATTGATGCACCTACTCCATGATTTTTCCAGGGACTGAAGTGAGGCTGACTGGCCTGTAGTTCCCTGGATCCTCCTCCTTCACTTTTTTAAAGCTGGGCACTACATTAGCCTTTTTCCAGTCATTTGGGACCTCCCCCGATCACCATGAGTTTTCAAAGATAATGGCCAATGGCTCTGCAATCACATCCGTCAACTCCTTTAGCACCCTCGGATGCAGCGCATCCGGCCCCATGGATTTGTGCTCATCCAGTTTTTCTAAATAGTCCCGAACCACTTCTTTCTCCACAGAGGGCTGGTCACCTTCTCCCTATACTGTGCTGCCCAGTGTAGCAGTCTGGGAGCTGACCTTGTTCGTGAAGACAGAGGCAAAAAAAGCATTGAGTACATTAGCTTTTTCCACATCCTCTGTCACTAGGTTGCCTCCCTCATTCAGTAAGGGGCCCACACTTTCCTTGACTTTCTTCTTGTTGCTAACATACCTGAAGAAACCCTTCTTGTTACTCTTAACATCTCTTGCTAGCCACAACTCCAAGTGTGATTTGGCCTTCCTGATTTCACTCCTGCATGCCTGAGCAATATTTTTATACTCTTCCCTGGTCATTTGTCCAATCTGCCACTTCTTATAAGCTTCTTTTTTGCGTTTAAGGTCAGCAAGGATTTCACTGTTAAGCCAAGCTGGTCACCTGCCATATTTACTGTTCTTTCTACACATTGGGATGTTTTTTTCCTGCAACCTCAATAAGGATTCTTTAAAATACAGCCAGCTCTCCTGGACTCCTTTCCCGCTCATGTTATTCTCCCAAGGGATCCTGCCCATCAGTTCCCTGAGGGAGTCAGAGTCTCCTTTTCTGAAGTCCAGCGTCCATATTCTGCTGCTCTCCTTTCTTTCTTGTGTCAGGATCCTGAACTCGACCATCTCAAGGTCACTGCTTCCCAGGTTCCTATCCACTTTTGCTTCCCCTACTAATTCTTCCCTGTTTGTGAGCAGCAGGTCTAGAAGAGCTCTGCCCCTAGTTGGTTCCTCCAGCACTTGCACCAGGAAATTGTCCCCTACACTTTCCAAGAACTTCCTGGATTGTCTGTGCATCGCTGTATTGCTCTCCCAGCAGATATCAGGGTAATTAAAGTCTCCCATGAGAACCAGGGCCTGCGATCTAGTAACTTCTGCTAGTTGCCAGAAGAAAGCCTCGTCCACCTCATCCCCCTGGTCTGGTGGTCTATAGCAGAGTCCCACCACAATCATCACCCTTGTTGCTCACACTTCTAAACTTAATCCAGAGACTCTCAAGTTTTTCTGCAGTTTCATACCAGAGCTCTGAGCAGTCATACTCCTCTCTTACATACAATGCAACTCCCCCACCTTTTCTGCCCTGCCTGTCCTTCCTGAACTGTTTATATCCATCCATGACAGTACTCCAGTCATGTGAGTTATCCCACCAAGTCTCTGTTATTCCAATCACATCATAGTTCCTTGACTGTGCCAGGACTTCCAGTTCTCCCTGCTTGTTTTCCAGGCTTCTTGCATTTGTGTATAGGCACTTAAGATAACTCGCTGATTGTCCCGCTTTCTCAGTCTGAGACAGGAGTCCTCCCCACTTGCACTCTCCTGCTCGTGTTTCCTCCCGGTATCCCATTTCCCCACTTACCTTAGGGCTTTGGTCTCCTTCTCCCGGTGAACCTAGTTTAAAGCCCTCCTCACTAGGTTAGCCAGCCTGCTTGCGAAGATGCTCTTCCCTCTCTTCGTTAGGTGGAGCCCGTCTCTGCCTAGCACTCCTCCTTCTTGGAACACCATCCCGTGGTCAAAGAATCCAAAGCCTTCTCTCCGACACCACCTGCGTAGCCATTCGTTGACTTTCACAATTCGACGGTCTCTACCCAGGCCTTTTCCCTGCACAGGGAGGATGGAAGAGAACACCAATTGCACTTCAAACTCCTTTATCCTTCTTCCCAGAGCCACGTAGTCTGCAGTGATCCCCTCAAGGTCATTCTTGGCAGTATCATTGGTGCCCACGTGGAGAAGCAGGAAGGGGTAACGATCTGAGGGCTTGATGAGTCTCGGCAGTCTCTCCGTCACATCGTGAATCCTAGCTCCTGGCAAGCAGCAGACCTCTCAGTTTTCTCGGTCGGGGCGGCAGATAGATGACTCAGTCCCCCTGAGGAGGGAGTCCCCAACCACCAACACCTTCCTCCTTCTCTTGGGAGCGGTGGTCGTGGAACCCCCATCCCTAGGACAGTGCATCTCATGCCTTCCAATCGGTGGAGTCTCCTTCTGCTCCCTTCCCTCAACTGTATCATCTACTCCACTCTCCACATTAGTACCTCTGGAGAGAACATGGAAACGGTTGCTCACCTGTATCTCCATTGCTGGTACATGGACGTTCCTCTTTCTTCTTCTGGAGGTCACATGCTGCCAATTTTCTTCACCATCCCTCAGTCCCCTCTGCGCAACCTGCTCCGATTCTTCAGAATGTTGTGCCTGTAGAAGCATATCCTGACATCTGTCCAGGAAATCTTCATTTTCTCGTATGCAACACAGGGTTGCTACTTGTTTCTCCAGACCTCGAACCTTCTCTTCCAATATGGAGACCAACTTGCACTTTGTACAGACAAAGTCGCTTCTGTCCTGTGGAAGAAAATGTTGTGCTAACTGTGCAACAGAGGCTTTGCCTCTAACCTGATATCATTAGTGTAGAATACAAAAATGTCGTATATAGACTATAGAGAGAATTGTAATCACAAATGGCTCACTAGACATGAGGCTAATTAACAATTTGCTGATGCATATATCTTTCCATAGAGATATTAGGCCTCCATTTTTAAAAGTGCTGGAGCCAAACATCATTGCAGGCTCTCCTGTTTTTGATTTGTTCCCAGGTTATTAGTGAGTACTTCCCCACAGAACAGGCCACAGACTTTATTCACTCCACACTGGATGTTATGCTGTCTCCTAGCCCCACCTGTGCCACAGCAGCTGGACTGTGGATGAAGATCATCCTGGAGGAGTGTGGAGATGCCATGCTCGACCAGGTAAAATGGGAAACTGGAGAGGTTTTCTGCCTAAACTCTAGGCTTTTAGAGCTTTGCCCTCATGTGTAATGAACAACAATCTTGCTGTTTCTCCCCCTCGAACATAGAGTCAATCCCATCTCTGTTCCTACCCTAAGATAGGCAATGGCAGAATCAATCGCAGTAGACAGAGATAATCCAAGGGAAAAGGAAGATGGTCGGTTATTTATTTGTCTAGCTTGTTGCCACAGTATTCAGCCAAGAAAGGCTTGAAAAAACAGACTCTGGGGAAAATACAACAAGACAGAATGATTGGCACTTGGAGGCATCCAGTTCTTAGGAGGCCTATGGCTAAGGGCTACCTGGATAAAAATAGCACTGTGGTCATTCCCAGTCAGTCTGGAGCCTGGGTTCTGAGACCCACCCTCTTGCCAGGTTTCAGAGCCTGGGCTCCAGCCCGAGCAGGAACTGCTACACTTTTACACTGCTGTGGGATTTTTTGCTGTGTAGATGTACCCTTTAAGAATAGAAGGGAGAGAGAAAACTATAGTGTCTTTGGGATCCACTATTTATATGCCTTATTCTGGAGCCCAGTGCATTAGGGCTAGATGAAAGGAGCACTCCACAAATCTTCTAAAAAGGCTGGTGAAAGGCCTCAGGACAGGGAAGCCTCGCAGCAGAACTGCCATGTTTACCCAGTGTTTTGAAGATGTGAAGGGCTAGGAATGACTATGAGAGGTCATCACCTGTTCATAGTCCCAGGCATTTGCACACTGTGTTTAAAACACTTGCATATTTTGTGCTTGTGGTTGTTTATGAACTCTGCATTCTTCGAGGCAAATGGTCGGGATTTGGCTGCTTAAATCACACCTGCAAAATGTGGGCAAGCAAAGCCTTCTTTTGTGCATGCGAACTGGTTTATTTAATGCATAGCTGGGCACCACCACATTAAATTACCTGGTATGTATATGTGTGTGTCAGTGTTAATTTTTACAGCCAAGTGTGGGCAATTTTTGTGGGTTAAAGTTACGCAGACATATTTGAAGATTTGTTTCTTGAAGTGAGGAATTTCTAAAAAAGCAGCAACTGGCTAAATAAAGGTTTTTATTCTGTAGAATGAATGGAGAGAAAGAAAAAGAGACATTTCTTTCTGGTTTTGTTCCTTCCAGGTGCCAGATATCATGAATAAAATATATAGCTGCATGCCTACTATCCAGGAGGGCAGCTTGAAGCAGTTCCTGGTGGAGGCAGTGTGCAGTCTCGCTCACCATCACGTAGAGGCAGTGATCTCCAGCCTCCTCACAAAACGTCTGCCGATGGACAGGTATATACCGCTACCTATTGCATTCGTCTTGGTAAAACATGGATCCCACAGCCTTACTGGGAGATGTAGGGCTTTCTTTAAGCAGCAGAGAGTTTGGAATAATTCCTAAAGTTTAATAGCCTGGGTCTTTCTGCAGGAAGGTCCAAGAACATGTTAAGGTGGGGTGCGGAGAGAAATTAAGTGTCATTCTGTTTCCATTAATTAATAGCTGCTTTGACATCCTAAAGACCTATCTTTACTGGTATAACTGGAGGATATTGTTGGAAACATCTACCTCTCTAGACACCTGAATTGACCTGACTCTGGAAATTAGCAGTGGCTGTTGGTTTCCTGGTAGCATGATAGCTTCAAGTCCAATTATTCTGGCTAATGACAAAGAATAGGGCCAATATTGTCATCAGACCTCCGCTTGGTATCAGTGAGGGTGTGGCTGCTAGAATAGAGTTGCTGTCCTGGGTACTTAAAACTGGACTGGAAGCAGATCCATCATTTCATTTAAAGCCCCCTAACTGAGTTATCAGTTATCAGTGCTGGAATCTAAGACCATAAGAATGGCCATACTGGATCAGACCAAAGGTCCATCTAGCCCAGTATTCTGTCTTCCGACAGTGGCCAGTGCCACATGCCCCAGAGGGAATGAACAGAACAGGTAAATGTCAAGTGATCCAGCTTCTGGCAAACAGAGGGTAGGGACACCCTTTGTGAAGGGGACATAGGATGGCCATGAATATTCGTTCTCATAGTTGTATATCCAGTTAGAAGGAATATTGCTTTTCTTTCATCAACTGCCTTCCAAACCCCAGATCTTTGGAGCCACATGTTCATGATTCCATATTTACTGGGAAGAGGGAAAACAGGAACTGAGGTTGGCGCTCTGTGTCCTGTCCTTCTGCAGTCTAGTAGTAATGGTGAGGCTGCAGTACGACTAGGTCACTTAACCTAGTTCTGTAACTGGAAACTCAATATTGAAACACGAGGAGCGTTAAAGGAGGACAGTAATCGTAACTTTCTCATCATTGGCAAGGAGAAAATTTGGTCTTTACTTAAATATGACGCATTCAGTCTGAGCCACAAAAGTGTCCAGGGGTCACATGTAACTTCTGTTAAATTGCAGTTACACCACTGAGCTGTGGAGATCTCTGGGGGGAGACCCCTTGCTTGCCACTCAAGTCCTACAGGTCCTGAAAGACAAGATAAAGACTCCAACAAGCCAAGAAGGCCGCATCACTTCAGAGACTGAAATCGACAGGGATTTGGCAGCTGCTGAACCTCTCTCAGTAAGTAAAGACAGACATGTCTTTCAGGCTTTCCTCTGCCCTGTGACAATCCTGCTGATGGAAAGCTAGAAGTGTGGTATAATATTGCTGTGTGGGCACTTCTCTTCTGATGTACTATTTCCTTCAGTCCAGTTCTGCTGTCTGTGGAACAAATACGGCAGTTTTAGAGTATGTGGCTGATTTACTTAATAACATCTGGTAATTAGCAAGTCTTTGAACCAGGTTTCTCACAGTGCTTTGCAAATATTCCTTAGGACTCACAATATGCCTTGGTAGGTCATACACATTTTTACAGATGTGGGAAACTGAGCCACGAGTTAAGCGAGTTGCTCGCAGTCATTCAAGTTACTGGCAGAAGTGAGAATTTAGTACAGCAGATCTCAGAAGGGGAGAGAGGGTGTGATGGTGTTGGGAAGAGCTCTCAGTTTTTACCATTCTCTCCTTTCAGGCAACATGTGCCATCTTTGAGGTGGTGTCAGCACTGCAGTCGAGCAAAGCTGTGCAGGAGCTGCTCCCAGAGTTGTTTCCTGTTCTCCTGCAGCAGATCAGCCGAACCCTAGGACAGGAGATGCCTTTGCCAAGGATAAGCAGCCGGGGGGAATACCGAAAACACCTACAACATACTAAGGACAAGCCTTGCCGGTAATTAGAAGGAAGGGAGAGAAACAAAGAGAATTCTAATAGAGTTGTGTGACACTCCTAAGGAGTTCCCAGGGTTATGAGGCACCTTACCATTGCCTGCCCTTAGAGTGAGGAAGTCTTGTCTGTGTCTCCTGTGGGTCAGTTCCCTGAAATGACCAGGCTCTGGCAAAACAAACACTGCCATCCAGGCCTCCTCAGACTCTTTGTACAGGTTAGTGATAGGCACACACCAACCCCCGAGTCTTCTGACCGTTCTGTAGTGTCCAGACCTTTATCCACTGAACACCCACAGAATTACCAGGCCTGCTGTTCCCAATGGAACAGTATACACCAGTTTATTACTTATACTTTAGACTCTATACTTTATACTTTATTACTTATACTCTATACCGCAAAACACACAGCACTTAGGTATATTTATAGTGAAAACAAGAACAGAGATGATCAAAGAACAGAGATTCCAGTGATAGTGAGTAAGAATGCAAGCAAAAAATGGTTACATGTAAAATGAAATCATAACATGCTCCTAGAGACTAAACTTAACCAACAAGTTAACCTCCTGTCTAAAGATGTTCCTCACCCAAAGTTCTCAACCAAGCCTGATAGCGACCCCGCTGTCCATCTCGCTGTCCATCGACTTCCTAAGTGAAGGATGCCAGGGTGTCTTCTTTGTCCCCCAAATATACTAGAGCAAACCTTTGATGTGTACCCCAAAATTGGGTCCCCACTCCTGTCTACTTCCTGTTACTTTTCTTTCTTTGAAGTTCTCACAGTCCTTCTGAACTGAATGTGAACTCTACATGCTTAATTTACAGGTAAACAAACAGATGGATAAACATTTCTTGCCTGAAAGAAAACTATTTTTTCACTTTTCCTGGTGACTAGTCCCTAGACACAGATCATAAGAATGTAATTTTCAATGCATATACATGACTCTTTACACCGCATGTGTACATGTGTTTCACAATGATATTGGTGACATGGGCTTTTATTTGAGACTCACATGGCAATCTTTTAGTGAACTAGAATTAACATACCAGACCCCTCGGCACCCACTCTGTGCCCCTCGCCAGTTAACACTAAGAGATTCCTGAGTCATCAGTTGACTTCAGCTCTTGTAGCCCATTAATGTACATTTCCCACCAATCTCACAACATTATTAGTTTCTATTATTGTTGTGTTTCTTTATTCCGTGCCAACAAGGTGCTCAAATTACAGACTTCATGGTTTTATCATGTCTCTGACTTTTCGTAGGAAACCAGGATCTAAACTCTATTCACGGATGGGCAGCGGGTATAAAATAAACATAGTGAAGTACTACTTCACATAACACATGGGCAACCTGTGGAACTCATTGCCAAGGGATGTTGTGAAGGCCAAAAGTATAACTGGGTTAAAAAAAGAATTAGATAAGTTCATGGAGGACAGGTCCATCAATGGCTATTAGGCAAGATGATCAGGGATGCAACCCCATGCTCTGGGTGTCCCTAGGCCTCTGTCCGCCAGAAGCTGAGACTGGACAACAGGGATTGGATCACTTCATGATTGCCCTGTTCTGTTCATTCCTTCTGAAGAAGCTGGCATTGACCATGGTTGGAAGACAGTATACTGGACTAGATGGACCATTGGACTGACCCAGTAAGGCTGATCTTATGTAGTGGCCACAGTCAGTCAGGTTTTCAAGCATGGGTGCCTAAGTTTTGTCCACAAAACTTGAATTTGTTCACATGGATGGGTACCTAGCTATGTGATTGCTGGCGCTGCAGATACAAGTGTATATTCTGCTCATGCTGTTGGCCCATGTGCAGGCCGATTTTAGGTACCTATATGTGAGGGGTGGTATGCTGTGCCCCGGCCTCTTCCATGAACGCAGACTGCGCTTAGTACCTCCAAAGTGTTCTAGGGATGCCTGCTCCTGAGATCCTAGTGATAAGGGCTCTGATGACTGTTTGACCCCAATGGATGATCTTAACTCTTGACCTTTGTTTTCTTTCTCCTCCCTCTTGTCTCTCAGGGGACTTCTCCGTCCTCACCTTCTCTGTGGCTTGTACTTTCATGTCTAGGTTCCTCCACCCCCTTTACATACATGTCCTCTTTACCTGGCCCTGAACGTTTTATTTCCACCCTCCTGGGCCTCCATAGATGCCTTGGTGTCCCTGTTAGAAAGGGATCCCAGTCCATGCCCAGTAGAAGGCAGTGGGGCAATCCATCCACTACCCCTACATGTTTCTGCCTAAACTTCCCCTTGATTTCCAGAGTCACCTCTGCCATTGGACAGAATTTAGTGTCCTCATGTACATAGTCAGTTTTGATCCAACCTCTGGGAAGTATCCAGTGGGGTTTCACTAACTCCTGCCCGATTAACAAACAGGATGAAGCTGTGTCCATTAGTCCCTTTGGTGGCTCCTCCCTACCCATACCGATATGGTAGGTACTTTCTTTTTTCTTCCCTGCCTGGGAGTCTTGTCCCAGCCATAAAACTGTGCAAACCCACATTCCATTTTAGGACAGTCTCTTTTTAGATGTCCTTCACGTCCATGTCGGTAGCACACTGTAGGCCAAGCTCCCACTACAGTTCTTTGAGGCACCTCCCTCTTCTTCTTGATGCCCTTCCCAGCTGGAGGCACTCTGGTCCTTCTCAAATCTAGTCCCTTAAACCACTGACTCACTCTGGGAATGTCCGCCTCTGCAAATTCCTCTGTAACTTTAACTGTGGGGTCCAGATTAACTGGCTGGCGCCACGTAACCCATGCTCGGGTATGCTCAGGGAGACTCTGAAGAAACTTGCAGAACCATGCAGTCCATGATCTCCCCCACAGTTTGAATATCTGGCTTTACCAGTGAGTGGCCCAATCTTTTAATTTCTGTCCAAATGCACAGAGGCATAATCCCTCAATCCATCTTTCAACTCTCCATTTCTGGCAGTACTTTTCTGTGGATAGGCCCCACCTAGTCCAGCATGGCTGCCTTAATCATGTCATAATCTCTTGCCCGCTAATCACTAAGAGCCATATATGTGCTTCCCCGGCTAAATAGGGTGTCAGTCGAAGGCCCCACATTGTTCTATCCCTATGAGGTCTCACTGCTGCTCCTTTAAGAGTAACCAAAAACACATCAGGGTTGTTAGCAGGTCCCATTTTATAGAGTCTGATCTGCTGTGCCTGGTTTCCATTTCCTGTCACAGGACTCGCCAAACTTTGGAGGAGTTGTTGCCAGACCTGGGCTTGCTCCCATATAAATTCCTGAAGGCTCTTTTGCTGTTAAACCTACCAGGCAAGCAAAGGCTGTTTTTCTGCATGGTGGGATTGTTGGAAGGTCTGTAGGGTCTTCTACACCAGCAGTTCTCAACCGGGCCGGTTTTAGGGGGTCCGCCAAGCAGGGCTGGCATTAGACTAGCTGGGGCTCAGGGAAGAAAGGTGAAGCTCTGAGCCCAGCCACGCTGGAGCCCTGAGGCCCAGCACCTGCACTAAAGCCCCGAGCCCCTGCACCCTGTGGAGTTAAAATCCGGAGCCAGGAGCCCCAAACTCTGATGCCTGGCAGGGCAGAGGCCTGGAACTGGGCCATGGAGTATTTGTAGCATGTTGAGGGTGGGGGGAGGCTCAGAAACAGAAAGGCTGAGAACCCCTGTTCTACACTTCTCTTTGCTGCTTCACCACCCATTTCAGTGTTCCCTCCATCACCCGGACTGCCAAACCTCTACACCGGCTTCTCCAGCAGGCTCTCCATTTGCATAGATAACAGGGAAATCCCTGATGAGCCCCCAGCTGTGACAGAGAGGGGTGTTGCACCCCCACATCTTCCACAAACACAGACCGCATTGAGACTTTCTTGCTTGTAAGCACCAACATATAGTCTATTTAATCCCCCTACCAATACATAGCACCTTTATATTTAAGTATCAAAGGGGTAGCTGTGTTAGTCTGGATCTGTAAAAGCAGCAAGGAGTCCTGTGGCACCTTATAGGCTAACAGACGTATAGGAGCATGAGCTTTCATGGGTGAATACCCACTTCTTCGGACGCATCCTATACGTCTGTTAGTCTATAAGCTGCCACAGGACTCCTTGCCACCTTTATATTGTATCTCAACTTTCTAAACTCTTCTCCAAAAGTGGGGGGTAAGGTGTTTCCACTCAGAGACCTCACTTTGTCAGGCTCTCCTAGCTTTTTGTCTTTCTGTTTCTCCTAGCATGACCAGACAGCAAGGGTGAAAAATCAGGACAGGGAGTGGGGGGAAATAGGCACCTGTATAAGATAAAGCCCCAAATATCGGGACATCTGGTCACCCAAGTTTCTTTCTCTGTTCCCCTCAAAGAGCTCCTGCCCATGTCCTTTTATACAGTTTCCCTGTTAATGGAATGATTGGTTCCTTGACTCACTAGCCCCAATCTGACCTCGTAATCAGGTACACCTCTGTCCAATTAGGCCTTCTGTGAGGAACCAAATTAGTACTAATAGTGACCAGAGTGCTGATTCAGCACTCTGTAACGTCATATCTGGAGATATGACCCCAAAATGTGCATTAGTGATCACCACACTCTATGCCCCCAGTGTTTGGGTCCTGATCATGTATCTTTTCCATATTATTGTATTCTGCTAGTGCCCATACTCCTTGCAGAAAGGGGAAAATGACTGCAAAATTTTGTCCCTAGCAAAACTAGTCATATGAGATGTATGAGACTGAAACTTACCTCCCGGTATCAAGTCCTTCCAGGGACACTGGTGTCCAGGATATTGCCAATGGATGAACTGTCGATGAACAGCAGACCTGACAAGTAACCGAGGCTTCCTCGCTCTGTTCAGGCTGCACCTTCCTACTGAATACTGCAGTTCTGTACCTCTCTTTCCCCAGGCTTTCTATCCAAGCATTAGAGGCTGTGCTTTCCAGAGCTGGGAATGAGAGACTGGGGAGAGCGCTCCGGGAGCAGAGAACATGGAGTCTGCTTGAAAACCCCAAGACTCACCATGAGGGAGTGTGTCTGCTGGTGAGGTAAGAGATCTAGGAGGCATCATTTTATCCTTGGGAATCAGTAGCAAATAGAGTGGCTGAGAGGGAACCTCCAGTTTATAGCTTTGTGGGGGTGCCCTGGGTGGAAACACACAGCTCCCATTCTTAGATATCAGTGCTGTATGCTCAGAGCAGCTGAGTGTTTGAAGTGTGCAATCTACCCCATAAGCGGTTTATTTTGTCTTCCAGTGTTCTGCTAAGAGCTGAACTAATAACACCTGAGATCTTACAGAGCCTCCTCCCCTGGGTGAATTCCCCAACAGAAAACCTCCGAGTCACCAGCACAGCTTTCCTTGCCCAGGTAAGACACAGGGTTCTGAAGAGCGGTTTCACCATTAGACCGTTGTCTCATGTTTGCCTTTCTTTCGGGAGTTGTACAGTTCAGTTCATAGGAGTAATTGTCATTTTAGATAGTAGTAGAATGGGTCCTCCTTTATATGGAAACTTCACAGGGAATTTCATTACACCTTTCTGAGTCATTCTCTCGCTGATATTTTTATTGCTGTCATTGCCTATGCCAGCTACACAACCACTGGTGCTGGCTGAGAGAGATACAGACAGAGTTTGAATTCCTGGACCTTTTCTGCCAAGTCCTAGTGCTGATACTAACCAACAGCTCCTGATTTTGGTTTAGCTCAGCAGATCTTCTGAATGAACCTAGTGTCCTAATACTATAAAATAAGCAAATACAAATACATTCACATCTATCTTAGGTTCTCATTACTGTAGTATCTGACTACCTCAAAACTCTTTAATGTCTGTATCCCCATGACACTCCTGGGAGATAGGGAAGCACAATGATTCCTATTTTACAGGCAGGGAGCTGATGCACAGAAGAATAAGTGACTTGCCCAAGGTCTTTGAGGGAGCAGGAAATTGAACCTGGGTCTCCTAAGTCCTGGGCTAGTGTGATAACAGCTGGACCATCCGCCCTTTCCACAGCCTTCCTCTAACATCTGCTTCATATTTCCCACTTATTCTAAGCAACTATCTTAGGGACTCATCTGGTTCTAAGAAAAACAATCAATCTGTGCCTGTGATGGGCTGTACCTGGGCTTTGAGGCTCCTTACAAGAGGCCCCGTGGTCCTACTACACCCTGCCCCAGGAAAACAGCCACAAATCTGGGTCTGACTAGAGAGGACTCATGAAAGCAGCCAATCAGAGCCCATCAGGCTCAGCTAAAAGGAGCTGCAGGGCCTTAGCAGGTCAGTTCCTGGCAGGACCTGGACGGGCAAGAAAGGGGGCTGCTCTCTGGCCACAGAAATTCAGGGGATAGCCAGAGTTTGATTCTGGCAGCATTTGCATAAGCTGGATTTGCAGGAAGAGGGTCCCTAAGAACTTTAACCCAGAGGTGAGGGTGAAGCTAAAAGTGGCCGGTAGGAAGAAGCAAAAATGAACTGAAATCAAGCAGTGCCTAGCTACTGTTTCCAGGGTCCATGGTTTGGAACCCAGAGTTATGGGCAGGCCCTGGTTCCCCCACCATCTACAGTGGCATAAGCCCCATGGAGGGGACAGTGCTTATGGAGAGCTTGAACAAAGGGCAGAATTTCAAGGACCCAGAGTTGGGGCGGGAGACCCTAGTGAGGGCAATGGGATTGTTCTTGACTACCCCAGAAGGGGTTCATTTGGACTTTGGGACGCAGCCAGAGGCCTGAGCCACAGAAGACTCACTAAGGTCGGCTGGCAGGGTGCGCCAGGGGTGAGAAAAGGACTGTGGTACCAGACCCAGCCACTAAGAGGCTCTCAAGAGGTGAGTGGATCCCTATAATTGTGCCCAAAAGGAAAGCTCCATGTTTTAAGACATTTCTCATTTGTGTGGAATAATAAAGTTACAGTGTCTTATATGCCAAGTATCAGAGGGGGAGCCATATTAGTCTGTATCCACAAGACTGTGGCTGTAGGAGGACTCCTTGTTGTTTTTAGTGTATTCCATGTCTGCTCAAATTATATTCCCAATCTTAATGATCATATTGGGGCTAATGGACATGTTGATTTTATTTCAGCTAATGAGTGATCCCATGCTCAGGGAGAAGAAGTTCCTTAAGTCCGTCTTGAGCATCTTGGAAGAAAGGTCCCAGGATAGGAACAGCATTGTCCGCCAGATGGCTGTGAGAGGCCTGGGAAATTTAGTCTATGGGGCGCCTGAGAAGGTAAGAGAGATTACTGAATAGAATGCAGCATAACTAGAGAAACCAAGAGAGAGAATTGTTCAGAGTTTACAGAGGCTGCACAAAATGCACTAGGCCAAATTCTGCTCTCTCATATACCCTAGTAACCTCTTTGCAGTAAACATAGAGCAAGCTGGATCCTTTGGTAAGCTGGGCATAAGTCAACAATGTGCGCTTTAATATGACCATATGTAAATGTATACATCTGGGAACAAAAAATGCAGGCCATACTTACAGGATGAGAGACTCTATCCCAGGAAGCAATGATGCCGAAAAAACCTTGAGTCATGGCAGATAATCAATTGAACATAAGCTCCCAATATGAAGTTGTGGCCAAAAGGCTGAAATAATCCTTGAAGATATAAACAGAGGAATCTTGAAGAAGAGTAAAGAAGTTATTTTCCCTCTGACTATGACACTCATGTGAGCACTGCTGGAATACTGTGTCCAGATCAGGTATCCACAATTCAAGAAGGATGCTGATAAATTAGAGAGGATTCAGAGAAGAGTCTCAAGAATTATCAAAGGATTGGAATATATCCCTTTAGTGATAGACTCAAGGAGCTCAATCTATTTAGCTTTACAAAGAGAAGGTTAAGGAGTGACTTGAGGACAGTCTATAACTACTCACATGGGGAATAAATTTTGATAATGGGTTCTTCACATTAGCAAACAAAGGTATAACAAGATTCAATGGGGAAAAATGAAGCTAGACTAATTCAGACTGGAAATAAGGCATACATTTTTAATGGTAATTTTAATTAACCATTGGAAGAATTTACCAAAGGTTGTGGTGGATTCTCTGTCACTAGCAATTTTAAAATCAAGATTGGATGTTTTTCTAAAAGATACATTCTAGTTCAAACAGAGACTATTTCGGGGAAGTTCTATGTTATGCAGGAGGTCAGACCGGATAATCACAATGGTCCCTTTTGGCCTTGGAATCTAAGTAACTAGGAATCTAATAATAGGATTACACAGGTGTATTATGGCACCAAGTTGGGCTCATTGTAGCTAGCACTTGGTCTGAAATATAGCTACAGGTCTCTGGGGGGAGACGGGGTTAATGAAATTCCCACAGCTTCATAACTGCTAAAGAAAACTTATTAGAAGTGTGATCAGTGATAAGTGTTCTTTAATGTCATATGTTTGTACAGGTGAAAAAGCACAAGAAGTTTCTTCTGGACATACTGATCGGGGCCTTACATGACATTTTCAGTTCGGAAGTCATTGGCGAGAGCATGAAAGCACTGGCCAAAGTCCTGAAGGAGCTAAAAGAGAAGGACATAGGTTCTTCCTTCAAAGACCTCACCCAACAGATCCGGACCTACTTTGACGATGTATGTGAACAAATCTCTCCAACCCCAGTTCAGCCGATCTTGATTAGACTCCATTTATAATGCGTGATGTGGACTCCCTGGGCATTGCTCATGTCGGAGTGAAGAGATTTTAGGCCCCAGGGAAGAGAGGTGTTTTACGGAGGAGGAGAACATTAGGAGGATGGGGATGACATCCCTGCTCCCACAGTCTCACCCTTCTATTCTTCTTTATTGCCACTGAGAACCTCAAAGAAAGTCTGAATACTAGATTAGATAGCTAGATAACCATGAAATGGGAGTTACAGAGTACAATAGAGAGTGTTGGGCCTGTTCTATACCATTTTTATGTGAGAGGGTTGGAATGATAATTCCGTTTTGCACAGAATTTAGAGATTTCAGATTTGGGTTTTGTTCCTATTTATGGGAACCCCTCTCCCCAAAGTTCAAAACTCTTTGTGAAACAGAATTACTATTCTCAACCTAGCTCTATTGGAAGCCTTGGCCCAGGCAGTCTGCTCTCAGACTATCCCGGTGCTGGGAACCCAGGAAACTCTGGGAGCTAGAGGTGCCAGGGAGTTGCAAATTTGAGAGCCAGGACTCCCAGGGTCCCAGAAGCTGGGGGCCTGGAAGCCCACGATCCCAATCAGCCTGCTAGATCGGCTGCCACAGAGCTGGATGGGTGCACTGGAAAGACACCAGGCAAGTTTCTAAGGACCCCTACCTGGCTTCCGGAGGAATTTCATCAAAACTGAACTGTCTCTAAAATATTTTGATGAATCAGCAAATTCAAACAAAAAATTGGTTAATTACCATTTTTCCGACTAGCTGTAGTTGGAATCACTCTACTTTAGCGTAGAAGAGATGGCTGTGCGAAGTGCATGATGTGATTGTCTCTTAGTTACTAACTTGCGGGGCTTTCTTGGCTGTAGGAGGATGATGCTCTTCGCTCAATGGCCTTTGTCCTATTTGGCATCCTGGCCCAGCTGACAAAGAGAAAATGGAAGACCTATTTCGCCGACCAGGTTAAACAGAGCTGGGTCACACTTCTGCTGCACCTGCAAGACCCAAACCCTGAGGTTTCAGTGGTAAGACCGACAGTGACTTATTTACTAAGCAAAAGGAATCTTCCTCCCAATGCCAGGGGAGCTCTGCTATTCCTGCCTGCTGTGGAGGCCCAAATTCTCCCCTCAGTTCATTGCCCTCCTGCTGAGTCAGTTCCAGCCAGGTTGGTCCATGGCTGCCTCACCAGAATCCAGGAGAGGTCATGGGTCTGACCCCGACAGGTCTCTGTTCCTGTCTGCCTCTGCACCCCAGGCCCCTGCCTCCCCAGAACAGAGAGACCACAGCTATGCCTGGTGCAGCAGCTTTCATCGGTATATCTGTTCCCAAAAGACATTGATGCTACCTCCAGGTTTCAGTTGAAGCTCCCCCGTCTATTAGTCATTCCTGCATGTTTTCTGCCAATTACATCCAGATGAATCCCTTTTTTTCATCCTGGAATAGATGAGCAGTCACGCAGATGAGTTCCCTTTGAATGAACATAGCACTCGGTAGGGAACAATTCAATGGTGTGACACTGTTTTTCAGGAATGCAGAGCTACGTTTCACCTCTGTTTCCCGTTTTTGGGACTGAAGAGACTCCAAAGGGCAATTAATGAGCACCTTGGTGGCACAGCCGAGCTGAAGCCTGAAGAGCTCCAGGTGGACATTTGCAGACACCTTGTGAGTGAGCTGTTGAACTGTCTGAGATTATTGACTGGAGTGGTGGTGTAGAGGTGGTGGTGGGGGGGGGGATGTGTGATGGACAATGTAAATAACTGTAAGAGTGGGATATATGACTGAGGGTGATGGGAAATGTAAATCTGCCACAGATTCCCATTGTTCCCACTTCTACCCAGCCACCTGTTCTCTCTCTTATTTACCTGTGGTTCGTAAAAGCATGTGCTGGCAGTCAAAGGGCACTTCTAGCCAGAGAGAGCTCATGTATCCCTGATTTCCTCTAGGCCAAAGAGAATGCAGAGCTGCTGGAGAAATTGTACCAAACCACCATCACGTACTTCTATA
This sequence comes from Chrysemys picta bellii, assembly GCF_011386835.1. Lineage (NCBI taxonomy): Eukaryota > Metazoa > Chordata > Testudines > Emydidae > Chrysemys > Chrysemys picta. Next base: position 9,118,342 of record NC_088812.1, on the reverse strand, counting down.
GCAGCTGGGAAGAGATCCGGGCAGTTGCAGCCAACTTAGCTGGTGAGAGATGATGCCCAGTGTCCCTTTTGGTATTTCCATTGAGGGAGACAGAAACAATCCCACTGTGCAGCGCTGAGCTACCATTAATCTCTCTGTGCCTCAGCTTCCCATCCATAGATGGAGATGTTAATATCCCTACCTCTCCAGTGTGGTGGATTAGTTGCTATCAAGTGCTTCAGGATCCTTGCAGGGAAAGCACGGTGCAGTCATTTAGTAGTAGAGGCAGGGACATTGTCACGTAGGGCATGGTTACACTTCGAGCTGGGAGTATAATTCCCAGCTTGATGAGACGTACCCGCACTAGTCCTGCGTGCTAAAAATAGAGAGTAGTTGCGATGGCAGGAGCAGCAGGAGGTTTAACCACCCCAAGTATGATCCCATCCAAACCCCAAAGTCTATTCTCAAGGTGGCTAGCTCCTCCCACTGCTCGTGCTGCCTTAGCTACATTCTAATGTTAGCATGCTATCGCTGTCAGAGCCAGTGTGGGCCTGTCCCATTGAACTGGGAGTGATACCCCTAGATCAAAGTGCAGACCTACTCACAGTGTTGTTCAGTGCTCCTCACTGCTACTTCATCATTGGGGGGCATGCAGCCCATCTCCCCATAGCGCCTGCTGTTTCAGGTTCCTGGCCACGCCACCTTGTCAAGGAAGCATTAGGTTCCTCCTCTTTGGCCCTGTGCCCTCTTCACCCTAGCACACCCATGTGAGACAGGCAGGCATTGTGGCCTACGTCTCACCTATCAGTCACCTTGTGAGATCCCTGCTTAGAACTCACTTATTCCTGGCCCCAGTCCTTTGCTCAGACCACTAGACCAAGACACTATCTTAGTATGTCTCCAATAACTGACAGCAGTGGCAAGAGGAACAAATGGGTTTTATGTAAACATTCTTTTTAAAAAATGCCTCTCTCATTCTCTTCAGTGTGGACTCTAAACTGCTCTAGCATCCTCTTGCCCACAGCTCACCCTTAGGCCCACAGTAGGAGATGCCAAAGACGTGTCTAGGGGCTGCTAATGTCACTTTGCACTCAACAAGGGAAGGTTTTATTATTGTTGTTATTTATTTTACATTGTGTATTTAGGCATCATCCTGGAACACACAGACAGGCAGCGTATGGAATGGCTGGACCTGGAACATCTGCTAATGTGTAAGTAATAAATACAGCTGAAGTCCTGTTCATTAGTGAGTTCTAAAGGAATTTGGCTGACAAGCCGCAGTAACCAATACCACTGGTGCAAAGTGCATCAGCCACACAGCAAAGGACAAATTCACTCTTGCCCAGTAGAAAGTCCACTTTAATTTTCCCGGAAGGAGGAAGCTGCAGAAGGTGTGATATGAGTCAGTACATCTCCTGGTTGTCCTGGCAATGCCCCCTCCACAGCCAGTGCTATCCACTCTTTGGGCTTTATTGGCTCTCTGTGGACTCCCCAGGTGAGAAGAAGTTGTAGCCACTTTCTGCTACCTCAAATTTCCCATCAGCAATTTTTCTTCCAGTAGGTGCCCTGTATCATGTATAAACCAGCTTGGACCTGGCCTCTGTTAAATTCCAGGTTTAGTTGAGCTCAGGCAGTGTCTCCTGAATGGAGATGGAAAATAAACTTAAAAGTGGAAGCTCTTGAAACAATGGGCCTTCTTCCATTTACAGCAGAGTGGATGACTTTCTGGTAGAGTCAGGGTCTCCCCACAGTGGGGAGCATGAAAGGGACCCAGTGGAGGAACCTAAAACTTTGTATTGGAGAGCTGCTGTAGCGTGGTATTTAGAGGTAATAAGTCTCCGGCTATTTCAGGCACAGGGGACTATAAGAAAAGTTTCAGAGTACTCTCACACTTATTATCAAACTGTCTGTACTCGGCTAGCTTGATTATCACTTCAAAAGTTTTTTTTCTCTTAATTAATTGGCCTCTCAGAGTTGGTAAGACAACTCCCACCTGTTTATGCTCTCTGTATGTATGTATATATATCTCCTCAATATATGTTCCATTCTATATGCATCCGAAGAAGTGGGCTGTAGTCCATGAAAGCTTATGCTCTAATAAATTTGTTAGTCTCTAAGGTGCCACAAGTACTCCTGTTCTTCTTTTTATAAGAAAAGTGAGGCATATTAATCTCTCAGGTAATTTCCATCCCAATAGAAGGACTGAGCCCAGTTTCACATTTTTCCATGTGATCATTCTGCTTAGGTAGTTCAAGGTTCTGTGATCACACTTAGCTGTGATTTGACAGTCTGTTCACTAACGTGTTGTCCTCTGTAATTTCAGCTCTCCAAGTCCTACAGAAAGACCCAAGTCCCACTGTCCAGCTGGTGGCAACTGAGATCATCAGTGACATCTGTTCTGGCCGAGTGATTGGGGAATGAAGCGCAACGGAGACAAACAGAAGAAGGTGCTCCAGTAGTATAAGGGCCCTACCATCATTCAAACGTTAACCCCACCCCTTGCCCACCGGTCACCAGAAGTCCCACACCCATGGGGTATTACTTGCGGGGTCAAGACGGACACATAACCAGAAGCAAGGTGTGTCATGTGGCCCCTCTAAGAACTCCTCCCACCGTCCTCTACCAATCAGGAGGGGTTTCAGCCACTGGGGACCACCAGTTTGACCAACTAGGGCGGGGAATTCTGGGGTGGGGTGACCCATCCGGAAGTGGTTCGTGTGACCCCCTCTAAGAACTCCTCCCACCACCCTTTACCAATTGCGATGGGTTTTGGCTGCAGAGGACTGCCCCAAGAGGAGATTTGGCCAAAATAGGGCAGGTTCTTGGATGGGGTGAACTGCCCAGAAGAGGGTCATGCGACCCCTCTAAGGACTCCTCCCCATGCCCTCTGCCAATCAGAGTGCAGAACCATCAACCCATAAGTCCCAGTACCGGGCAGAGGAGGCCATCTCTTATCAAGAAGACATGTTTTAGAAATTGTGGAAAGGCTGAGAGGAAACATGGACTCCTCTACCACCCCCGTGAGAACTTCAGACTTTGTTTTAGCCCCGAGGACCTTTGGACTTGTATGGAGAAATTGCTACAGCAGTGAGAGTTCCAAGGAGGGCCCTTTGACTCAACCGTTGATAGATACCTTGGAACCCGACCCCGAAACCCAAACCAATGAGTGTGACGGCCTCTCATTGTCCACCCCCCTAAAGTTGGAAGAGGATCATGGCTTGGGGGAGTCACCAGTGGACAAGGTGAACGCGAAAGACGTCGCTCAGGTAATCGCAAAGGAACACATCTAAGAAATTCTTTTTCGTGTAAGGGGCCGTTGATAAGACACGTGAGAGCTGCACGGTGTCCATGTTCACATATAGTCAAACAGAACGTTTCTCCTCTGATTTATCTCTATGATGTTGTCAAAAAACCCATATACAATCATATTGACGGGGACGGTAAAAGCCTTCCCAAAATGTATTTCTGCTCTCCCTTCTCCGTCATTTTCATAATCTCTTTTCTGTATAGGATACAAGCCTGTCTCAAAATTTTGACATCCTGCTGACAGTTGTACGCGAGCTCTTGTTGCAAGTCAAACGTCTCATACCTGTGGTCCCAATATCAGTCGAGAAACTCTGCTTTTTCCCTGGGCATCATGCTTTCTACACCATAGTGCTCCACACCAGGCATAGGCCCCGCTTAATTTTGATTTTCTCAAGTGTTAAAAAACAAAAATGTGGAAAATACCCTTTGTACCCTTCAAACCCCATCGCCTGCGGGAGCTTGCTAAGCTTCATGGGCAAGAAGTTTAAAGAGTCTATAAAACGAATGCCCAGGGCCTTAATTTGCACACACATTAGTTTACTACCCTGAGTGATCAGTTCTAGGTAATCTTTTCCTTCAGTAACTGTCTAACGATGAAGTACGCATCGTAACCTTTGGAATTGTGTGCTAGGAATGTGTAGTCCTGGAACTTTTTGCCAATAAAGGTCTTAACAACCATAGAAAGACACTCATCATCCTTAAATTCCCAGGACTTTTCCGGCTTTAGGGACATAGTGAAAATGTAATTGGGAGTGTGCAACCCACTCTCCTCCATCTATTCAAAATCATAAAAAAATATATATACTTTTCTGAGGATTCAGGCTTTCTAAGGCTGTCCATAAAACAGAGGTGACGTCTACATCACCAGTGATCAAAGCCTGACACTGCTTACAGCGCCTCCCTTTACACCTGTGCCACTTGTCCACGTAAGACTGACACTTATCACACAAAGTTTTAGACAGGCATTTGACTAGTTTTTTTGATGCACAGTCGATGTGTCTGTCTAAACACTCTTTGGACTGACAATATAGTCTACAGCTAGGACACCTCAGCTACATGCCCACGTTGTCTGAGCATGTTACGCTCAGGCAGAGGCGGCAACGATACCTGCAAGAGTGGTCGTTGACTGTACACTGTGTGGCAAAACTCACAATAATTTTTCGCTCTGAACAACTTTTTCACATCCAGAACCCCATAGTAATGCTCATCATGCAACAGGATGAAATAAGTCTTTGGGTACACTGGGCCCGTTTTAAAAAAGCCCCATCCACCTTTCGCCACATACAGCACCACCTGTATGTTGACTCCTAAATGCTGCTCAAACGTTGCTACATCACTGAGCATAACCTTTTTTTGATCCGACCACCCCAGTTTCTCATGCAACTTTCTTGCCCCCTCTCCCCGCCCTGCTAACAATTCCACATCCCTAGGTTTATGGTCGGACATGACGGCCAAGAGCCCACCCGCAAAACACAGATTGGTACCCATGTAAGTCAGGTCTACTGAACATTGTCTCTTTTTATGGATGATTTGATTACTGAGGATACTCTACGAATGCCCCCACCCCTGGTTTTACAACGGTCACAACGAGGTGCAATGTCCCATCAACATGCAACTCTCTATTGCTCTGTAGCAGCTTTGAGGTCTGATTTAAGAAATCCTCAGCAGAAAGCTCATCTCTAGTTCTTCAGACCAAAAACAAAGGGTTAGTTAAATTACGGCTCTCTAAACGTAGCTGAACATAATCATCAGGGCCTACCCTACCATTAACGGCATCGAGCACTAACTGTATTCCCCGGTGTATGGCTTCAACAACCTACTGAACTGAATTTATTCGCTCAAGATTGACAAAACGAAATTCCACACAATACACTGACCCCCCCCCCAAATCTAGGTAATTCATGTTGCCAACATCTCACTCTCTCCATATACACCTCTGCATTTTCAGGATTACTTGGGGGTTCCTCTACGGGACCATCAGTGGCATCTTTCTACATCAGATGCTATTTGAGAGTCAGACTCCGAGGTGCCTCCGTGAGGGTCATCGGGAGTAGATGGGGACCCATCTAGAGAGCCCTCTGGGGAATTTTCTAAACCAGACTCTGCGTGAGAGTCTGATTCCACCTCCCCATTTTCAGACAAGCCAGTTTGAGAGCCTCCAGTAGGGGGCATCTCTTTTTGTTTTTTCCCCTCATTACCTCTTTAGCTTTTTTAAAATTTTTACAGCGATCCTGGCCTGGAACTTTTTGGCAGCCATTTGTTTGTCCACCCAGCGCTGTCCCCCCTTTTGTTTACACCCGAGCTGATGTGTAGCCTTGAGGGTGCCCCTTTTACCCAGGCCCCTTTCCATGACTAGTCACGCCTGCTCAGAGCCACCCTTTGGAAAATTTGAAGTATTTTTCAAAAAGTCACCCGCCAAAGCTTTTGCATTTTTGATGTGGTTTCCAGCCCTCCTTCCTTTTAGGCCCCCTGAAGATACAGCGTTCACCAGTATTCTGAACGAAGCGTCATATTTTTCCCAAAAGTTTTTAGAATACCGTTCTTATAGAACCCCCGAGGATACTGCGTCCATCAGTTTTCTGAATGAAGCATCATACTTTTCCCAAATACTAGACTATGGGGGAAGCTGTGAGGAGCTTATGGTGTTGGGGGAATGGTTTGTCAGTTCTTGGTTTTTTATTCACAACCCCTAGAGCGCGTGCTGCAGGTTTGTGATGTGGGTGTTTTCGCTTAGTTTTCTCAGGGCTTGGTGTCGTGGTGGTCACTGAGGAACTGGAGTTGTGTTTGCATGGTTGGTTTTTACCAGAGTCTTTTGTTTTGTCCTTGGGTTTGATGCATATGAGGTTTGGACTGCCCTGATGCTTCATCTGCACTCTTGTGCTGTTTTGCCTTGTTAAAGGTCTCAAAGCAGATTTCTGGTTCTTTGGCAGTTCTGGTGGAGGTGTCCCTGTAGTTCTGACTATAGCATTGTCAGGAGAGCTGCACATGCCTGATTGGGGAGAAGGAACATATTACAAAACTTAACTTTTCCATCTTTCTCACCCACACCTTTGCATTTACTTAAAATACAAAACCTCATAAATTAACCAAATTCATAAACACAATATATTTACTGGGCTTCATCCATCCATCCATCAGTCACTGATACTGGTGACATTTTCTTTTCAGCTGTCTCTTTTCTTTTAAGCTTGTTTACCCTCTGGTCTAAGGGTCTCTCATGTTTTGACTGTACTGTGGAGCAGACAATATTATAAATCACATGAAACTGTCTTGTAAACTTAAGAATAAAATATTTATTTGGGTGTTTTTCTATTTAAAAAGTCATAGCTTTAAAACAAAACAATCCATTTCAGGCTGTACAACAAACAGGAGTTTTGAGTTTATTTCTACCACTTTAAAATAAAAAACAACAAACCCACATTTTTTTTAATACACCTCATTTTGCAAAATAAAAACCAAACTGCTTTTAAAATCAACTTTTAAAATCCAGTTTAAAACCATTTTGCACAGGAAAAAAAAACACCCTCTTAGTTTGAAACACACCATTACCATCAGTTTGCAGCCATATACTTAAAAAAACCCACCTATGTTTTACACACACACACACACACACACACACACACACACTTAAAAACACAGTTTGCAACAAAATACTGTTCAATAAATCCACATGCATTTAAAAGCCAATTGCAGAAAGTTACCTTCTACTACAGGATAAAGTGTTGCAGGCACATACTTGTTCTGTTTTTCCCCATGTGTGTTTGGGCCTTTGGATTAAAGAACAAGCAAAAATGTTTCTTAGTATTACCCCCAAATCTCTATACAACCTGTGTAATACCTGAAATTATTAAGCAAAACTACAGTTAAAATGGTTTTTACCTTGGCCTGGTGATGAAATGCAATTTAAAGTTACTGGTTCCATGCTAAACAGATCACACTGCAATAAACATAGGCATCATTATTTACTAAGACAACATGGCCAACAAGTGATATTATATAATATATATTTTCAGAGTTAAAAACAGGGAGCATACCTCCTCTTGCAGTCCAGCAGCCGTTCAAGAGAGTTTCTGTTGAAAAAGTATCAGAGGGGTAGCCGTGTTAGTCTGAATCAGTAAAAAGCAACAGAGGGTCCTGTGGCACCTTTGAGACTAACAGATGCATCTGAAGAAGTGAGGTTCTTACCCACGAAAGCTTATGCTCGCAGTACTTCTGTTTAGTCTCAAAGGTGCCACAGGACCCTCTGTTGCTTTCTGTTGAAAAAGACAGTCTCCAAAATACCTGAGGTTTTTATGCCATCCTAACCCTTTCTTTCAAACAGACTTCAAAATAGTAGCTAACAAGTTGATTTGATTGCTACAACTCTGGAATAATAGATACTTAAGGACTTTAGGCCCCTCCCTAACATTCCCTTTTGTGATCTAGGGTGGGGGAATTAAGTTGTCTGCACAACTGAGCTGCTTTTGGCTACATTTTTTTCCTTGTAGTTAAAATACATTTTTCTGTAGGGCCTTCTTACAGTATTAAACAGTAAATCCCCAATCCTTAGTGGAACTGCCCCATTCCCAAGTGGGGACCCTTTGCAGATATCAATACATGTCTTTGGGGCTTGTTTTTTTAAACATGTTTCTTTCATGCTTAAAGTTTGGGGTGGGGGTTTGAAATAAAATGGTTGTATCACAACCATAATAAGCACCCAGAGCTTTTAAATGTTTGATTGTCTTTAGAGCAAATGCTTGTTCTAAAGCATGGTGAAGGTTTGTGAACCCTCGAAACATTTCAGTTTTGGGTTAGACGCTTGTGTGTGGGTTGTTTTTTTGTTTTTGTTTTTTGGTAAATATATTCTTTTAAACGTTTAATGGCATTGAATTGCTAGAAAGAGTGACTCATAGCATTCAAACAACTCCTGGGGTCATATTTAAACTGTCCAATAGAGTTCTGCCAACTCCTGGGACATTTTAACTGTCTAATAGAGCTCTACCAACTCCAGGGGTTATATTTAAACTGTCCAATAGCATCTGCGAATTCCTGAGGTTTTATTTCATTTCATATTAATCAGAACTTGCCCACCCACCTCCCTTACTATGGGTGCACCCCAATCAAATTTATCCCTATGGCAACATGGGTATGTAATCATAATTACCTTCGCTATTCAGTGGGGGTGTGGTTAAAACCATTCAGTTCAACAGGATGAGTCAACTCTATTGTACTCAAACACATGTCTGAACCATCTCTGTTTGTTTGACTGGTGTAAGCAGAGTCAGGATGAGCTCTGCCCTGACATCTGGTGGTGAGTTGTGGAAAAGAACTTCAGGAACACATTTTTAGGATTTTTTCCCTTCCCACAACATACATTTCAGCTTTTTGCTGTAAATGGGTCTCTTTTACACAGAGACACAAGAGCTAGGTTCTCACAAACCATTTTTTTTAAGTATCAGGGGGTAGCCGTGTTAGTCTGTATCTACAAAAACAACAAGGAGTCTGGTGGCACCTTAAAGACTAACAGATTTATTTGGGCATAAGCTTTCGTGAGTAAAAACCTCACTTCTTCGGATGCATCCGAAGAAGTGAGGTTTTTACTCACGAAAGCTTATGCCCAAATAAATCTGTTAGTCTTTAAGGTGCCACCAGACTCCTTGTCATTTTTTTTAAATTGAAAAGACATACCGCTCCTTGAAAACAAACCAAGATGTTCCATCAAAACTTTTAGCTCACTTAAGGGCCAGAGACCTTCTAACAGAAACACAGATAGTCACAAAGCCCTTTTCAATAGATTTTTTAAAATTTACAGCTACCAAGTTTTATATTGCCTGTTTGTCCCCTCACCATTCTCTAACTTAATCCTTTTAGATTTCTTACAAATAGTCTTTTTCTTAAGCAGGACTCTGTCACTTTTAGTGCGGACCAGACGGTCAATATAACGCTGCAAGCAGGCATCTTCCAGTTTGGGCATTTCTTTAAAATGTGGCCAGGGTCTCCACTGAATTGCACAGCATTTATCAAGGTCACCCCTTGTGCTAACTGTTCTTGGGTTAGGCACAGACATTGCATAGCATAACCTATGGCAATAATAGTGTTCAATACGCTTTCCAAACACAGCTCAGCACACAGGCCCTGGAGTTTGCAGTTTACATTCATTGAAGTCCAAGTCACACGGTCATGGTGCCGTTGGGCTGGCGCATCTATGACACGGCCCTCACAATCTTCAAAAAGCTTTTCCCTAAGACAGTGATTAAGAATGGCATAAACAGCAACGCGTACAATAGTCCGCATAACTTTTTCACGCTCACGACATGGCACTGGCTCAGTGAGTTCTATCCCAAGCCTCCTCCTAAACTCCTCATAGCCATCATCTTCGGGGTTCATCTTCGCTGCTTGATGCAATGCTGACCATGGCCTCCGGTCCTCTAGAAAGGCATCGTCGAGCTGTCGAGAGATTTTTGGACAAGAAACAAGTGTAAGTTCCCACTGCTTGTTTTTAGATTTACACAACCCCAGGTTCCTAACCCCATTACACCCCATCATCGACCGTCACTTCTTAATCATTCATTTACCTGAGTGACATCTTTTCCATTCACCTTGTCCACCGGTGATTCCCCAAAGCCATGATCACCTTCCTCCTTCAGGGTGATGGACGACGAGAGGCCACCATGCTCATCGGGGTGTCTCCTGAGCGGTTGGGCTTTGGGTTCGGCTTCTGGCATATCCATCAATGGCTGGGCCAAAGGAATCCCCTCGGCTGCTCCCTCATCCACTTTGGAATTGTCGCTGCTGTAGCGCTTTCTCCACACAAGTCCAAAGGTCCTCAGAGCTAAAACAAAGTCCGAAGTTCTCACGGGGATGGTAAAGGACTCCCATGTTTCCTCTCAGCCTTGCCATAATTTCTAAAACACATCTTCTTGGTAAGAGATGGCCTCCTCTGCCCAGCGCTAGGACTTATGGGGTGATGGTGCTGCATTCTGATTGGCAGAGGGCATTGGAAGGAGTTCTTAGAGGGGTCACACGACCCTCTTCTGGGTGGTTCACCCCATCCCAGAACCTGCCCTATTTTGGTCAAATCTCCTTTCGGGGCAATCCTCTGCAGCCGAAACCCATCGCAATTGGTAGAGAGTGTTGGGAGGAGTTCTTAGAAGGGTCACATGAACCACTTCCGGACTGGTGACCCCACCCCAGAATTTCCCCCAATTCGTCAAATCTCCTCTCGGGGTGGTCCCCAGCGGCTGAAACCCCTCCTGATTGGTAGAGGGTGGTGGTAGGAGTTCTTAGAGGGGTCACACAAACCTCGGAACTCCCCCTGATTGGTCAAATCTTCTCTCGGGGCATTCCTATCAAGGGCAAAACCCATCCTCCTCCTTGTACATCAACTTTGTTGACTATGAGAAAGCATTCGATAGCGTGGATCGAGAGACTCTCTGGAAGCTCCTTTGGCACTATGGCATCCTAGCAAAGGTGGTCAACTTGATTAAGAACGTATATGACGGCATACACTGTAGAGTGATCCATGGAGGGCAGCTTATGAACAGCTTCCAGGTGCGAACCGGAGTTAGACAAGGATGCTTGTTGTCACCATTTCTCTTTGTCCTTGTCATTGATTGGATTATGAAGACATCCACTTATGAGCGCAGGAATGGAATCCAGTGGACGTTGTGGACCCAGCTTGATGACCTGGACTTTGCTGATGACCTTGCACTCCTTTTGCATAGCAAACAGCAGATGCAAGAGAAGACCAACGTAGTGGCAGCCACGTCATCACAGGTTGGCCTCAACATCCACAAGGACAAGACCAAGATCCTCAAGATTAACTTCATCGGTAATGACCCAGTCACACTGAATGGAAGCCCTCTGGAAGAAGTGCAGTCCTTCACCTACCTAGGCAGCATCATGGACCAACAGGGTGGCACGGACGCAGACATCAAAGCAAGGATCGGTAAGGCAAGAGCAGCTTTCTTACAGCTCAAGAACATCTGGATCTCCAGAGAGCTGTCTTTGGCAACAAAGATTAGACTGTTCAACTCCAACGTGAAATCAGTTTTATTGTATGGAGCTGAAACCTGGAGGACAACTAAAACAACCACCAGGAAGATCCAGACCTTCATAAATAGTTGCCTTAGAAGGATTCTCCAGATCCGCTGGCCAGACACCATCAGCAACATCTACCTCTTGGAGAGGACCTGTCAACTTCCAGCAGAGGAAGAAATTAGAAGGAGAAGGTGGGGCTGGATAGGAGACACACTACGCAAGCAGCCAACCAACATCACTAGACAGGCATTGCGGTGGAACCCCCAAGGCAAGCGTAAAAGAGGCCATCCAAGAAACACCTGGCGACGCGACCTGATAGCATAAAAATGGGCTATACCTGGAACCAGCTAGATCAAATGGCCCAGGACAGAGGACTCTGGAGATCTGTGGTTGGCGGCCCATACCCCGATTGGGGTGATGGGCATGAGTGAGAGTGAGTGAGAGCTAGACTCTGGGTTGTTCTAAATTATGCTGTCTTGAAACAGCCATTGCTGCACTGGAGGTTGCTGTAGCACAACGCACACTGTGTGTGCCATCTTCTGTTTCCAGCTCACACCCCATATACTTGGGTGGGAAGCTAGGAGTCGGTGACATACAGCCAGCTACACTGGCAGTACACTATATATGCTAGTTCTGTGTGTTAGGGATTTGCACATGCTGGGGAATTCCTAGCTGCCTCTTAGGGCAGCTTTATGGCTACTTTGTCCTGCTCCACTGCAACATAGGGCAGCAAAAAGGTGATTTTACAACTGACCCCACCCCTATTTCTGCACCTACATGTGATTGTTAGGAGTCAAAGTTTAGGTATCCAGATTTGGAAAATCCAGTCACCTGGCATAAAGTTGTCTGATGTCAACCGAAGGACAAATATGCCTTTAAACATCATTCCCCTTGTTTTTCAAATATCTATTTTAAACACCACAATGCTGATAGAGATTTAATCAGCATCTCTGCAGGTGGCTATAATGAGTATTTAGGCATCTAACTGCAGATTTTAGTGCTTAACTTTAGCCACCCAAGGCCTTTATATTTGTATTGCCCAATCCTATGAGTTGCTGAGTGTTCTCAAACTCCCACTGATGTTATTGGGAGATAAGGATGCTCTGCCCTTCAGAGAAGGCGCTCAGCAGATAGAACTCATCCTCCAAAGTTAGCTACTATGATCCTCCACCTCATAGAAAAAGGTCACTGAATGGTCAGGCTTCTAGTCTCCATCACCACCTCATTCTCCAGTTTACTGTCCCCCGGGTTCAGGGCCTGTGGGGATTCCCCAGGCAGCAGTTAGCAGAGGAGGGCGAAAGGCAGAGGGAGTCTGGGATGTTATTGCTTATAGCTCTCAATGGGGAGACAATGTTCCTGTAAGAGTTGAATATTGGAAGGAAATCAATAGAGACCCCTGCTGAATTGACACATTCCGCTCATTCAAAAGCGACTATATTAAGTAATATGGGTTCCCCTAATCTTGTAGTGTTTCCTGTGTTGGTGTTTGCTTTCTATACCGTATCCAGCAGCTTATTCCTGGTCCATGTTATCATATTGTTATTCCCTAGTATTCTCCACTCTGTTTATGTGTATTAAGGGGCACTGGACAAATACTCATGACTCTTCACATTTCTTTTTCAGGTGCTGGCCAAGTATCTCACAAACAAGGTCATATGTAAATAACCCAGCCCCAGATTTTGGATTTACTGTACATACATTTCCTACTAAACTGGTTGAAGTATCTGTTTCAATTGCTCAGAGGCCTGATTTCTTCTTTCAGAGAAATTGGGGCTTCCTGCATGTCCACTGTAACCATGATGTGGGGGCTTCCTCCCTTACCCTTTCTCTGCAGAGATGGAAGAAGACCTCAGTTCAGTGCCTCTCTGGGGTTTCTAACCACTCTTCCAGGATCCCCACTGTGACAAAATGGGGGATTTTCTTATATTTTTGTGGTTTTCCAATGATTTGCATGCAGAGGGAGTGGGACTCAGTGCCCCTGGGTGTTACTGGTTTAACGAGGTGAGGGGAGAGGGAGTTTGTTGTTACAGAGGACTGGAGAGGGAACTTGGGACCCCAGCCGATGGCCTGGAGGATGGACACCCCAGCGACCGCTGACCTGATGACCCAGAGACCCAGATGAGGAGTCACAGCCGGTTCTAGCCAGTGGGAGGACAATGGGCCGTGAAGAGAGGACCCCATGACCCAACCAGCCGGTTCCAGCCAGAGGAGGGCAGAGAGAAAAGGAGGCCCAGACGATCCTGTTTACCTGGAGAGAAGACAATGGACAGAGGGGGGCTTGGGGCCGGTGATCTCAGATGCAGCTGGGAAGCAGGGAGGCTCTTGGCTGGAGAGGACGGGCAGGCAGAGCCCACCTGGATGCAAGGAGACTGGGATGTACTGGGCTGAGGGAGGTCAGGCCTGAGGCCCTGAGTGTTTCCTGTGTTGTGTTCAATGCTCAATAAACCCTCCTGTTTTACGCTGGCTGAGAGTCACTCCGTTCTAGAGAACAGGGTTGCATCGTCCCCTTCAGGGGGAGGGAGGCCCCGGGGGGTCCAGAGCGACTGGACTCCCTGAGGGGGCCCACGGCGAGAGACAGACGTGCTAAGGCTCAGAGAGGTGCGGCTCCAGGAGGTGGAAGGGCCTAACCCCGAGAGAGAGTGGACCCCCGAGAAGGGCTGTCTCACTGAAAGGGGTGCCCCCCCCATGGACCACACAGGGCCACGAGTGGGCACGATCTGAGAGTCCGTGACACCCACAAAGCTAGATCTAATCCCTGTAGTTAGTGATCTGGGGTCTGGTTCTTAATCATATTCTCATCTTTGTTTTTCTGGGAATTCAGTGTTGCTAATGACTTCTGGGTTGTAAGTGGAATGGACTGTGTTCTGGTGAGTTATCCTCCCTCCTGTCTAGTCTATTTCTGGGTCAGAAGGCTATCTGTGAACTGCGTCTGTTTACTTACAGACTTAGGATAGGTGCCTGGAATAGTATGTGAGGGAAGGCATCTCTGCTTTTCTAAGCCAAGTCCCTGTTTGTGTACTGCAAAACTTTATCCGAGAGGAACCATTGGATTCCCTGGCTTCCCCCACTGCACTACAAGGGAACGACTGTCATTGGGTATCTCTGATAGGGTATGTCCTGCTGTACTCACTGGTCTTGTGACTTCTCCATATCAGGGACCATTTTGTTAATAATTCACATTGGACTAGAGCTGGGTGAACGCTGCAGGGTCAGTTCGCTGTGGGGCTCAACAGTTAAACTCCACAGTTCAGAGAATCCTGGAAATGTAGGGCTGGAAGGGTCCTAGAAAGATCATCTCGTCCGGCACTATACTTAGACCGTCCCTGACAGCTCTTTGTCTAATGGGTTCTTAAAAACCTCCAATGATGGGGATTCCACAACCTCCCTTTGAGGCCTATTCCAGAGCTTATCTATCTTTATAGTTGGAAAGTTTTTCCTAATATCTAACCTAAATCTCCCTTGCTGCAGATTAAGCTGATTCCTACTTCCAGTGCACATGGAGAACAGTTGATCAGGGTCCTCTTTGTAACAGTCCTTAACATATTTCAACACGGTTTGAACATATTTGAGGTTTGGCTAAGATAAAGAGGCCCCTGGAGGAGGGAAAGCAGGTTACAGGGGTATGTGTGCAGCTTTCTTGGGGTGCCCAGGCTCTGAGTCACCTTGTTACCCATCTGGCGAGAGGAAGATTTTCTCAGGGAGCTGATATCTAGTCAAGCATAACATCACCGGTCTGTTAGCCATCCTACCAATCTCCATAGGGCTCTGCCAGCCCTTGCTCTGCCTTGCACGGTAACAGTAGTTGCACCGCAGCCCCCAAGCTCCTCTGAAAGTGTCCCCCAGTAGCATCAGATTACTGTCACATGACACTCACAGAAATTACCAGGGAACAGAATCCAAACAGCTTGATTGGTACAGCTCAAGATCAGATCGTTTATAACCTCGCAGCAATGAGATATATGTATAGTGGGACAATCCTAAATTTATTATCAAAGATTTAGATTTAAGAGGTACTGAGTCAGGATAATGGAAACAGAACTGGTTACATATAAAATGAAAATTATAACATGCTTCTTAGAGTCTAAATTTAACATTAACAGGCTAAAATCAAT
Organism: Chrysemys picta bellii; assembly: GCF_011386835.1. Taxonomy (NCBI): domain Eukaryota; kingdom Metazoa; phylum Chordata; order Testudines; family Emydidae; genus Chrysemys; species Chrysemys picta. The sequence goes on along the minus strand of NC_088812.1, from coordinate 9,102,926 downwards.
TATTACAGCATTTTTTCACCTAAAGCAATCTCCCAGCATCATCATTAACCAACATGCCTGGGATCCAACTTTCCTGAGGACGGAAAAAGGCTTTTTGCATGCTGTTACCAGATGTGCCCGTCACTTTGGGGTAGGCTCATTGATTAGGGTTACTCTTCTGGGGGAGGGGGGTCTGTAATTCTATCCATGTGCTGCTTGTGTCACTTGTGTGTTCATATGGAGCTCTACTTCCTTCTGCAAGTCCCCTCCCAATGGAGCTACCCTGCAGGACCTAGGTTCCCCAGGGCTGGGTTCCTCCAGCCCTAGAACTAGAGCATCCCCTACCACATTGGCTGGGAGAGTGCATGCAGTGAGCGGTGAGTCTAAATGCTGAGCTGGTGTCTGCCCCAGGGAGAGCGCCCCCTACCACCTCGGCTGGGAGAGCACATGCAATGAGCGGCGAGTCTGACAGCCCCAGCTGGCACCTGCCCTGGGCTGGGACACCCCCATCCCCAGAGCTCCCGGGCTGCTCTCAATCCAACATCTGCAGCTAGGAAGGGGTTGAAGTCAGGTCAGCCCAGGTGAAAACCTGAGTCCCATGGAGGGGTCAGCGGCAGCTGGTCTGGTCTCGCCTGGCCCCTCTGGAAACAGCACGGCTGCTGGCCTGGACAGCGCCCGCCCAGAGCGCTGGGATGCCTGAGTCATTTTTGCTGCAGGAGGGGCATGGACGAGGCTGAGAGTAACAGGGGTGCCCGTTACCCTGGCGTGGAAGGGGTTAAACACAGCAGGGAGAGTTGGTCCCAGCTGTGCCCTGGGCTAGGCGGAGAAACTGGGGTTCCCCAGCCAGGGTCTCCAAGCACCCCCCAGCACAGGCCTCACTCTCCTGTACAAGGCCCATCCAGCCTCCACTGCCATCCAGTCGATGGCAAAGTCCATCTGGCGCACGAATGGGGACATGCGGGCGGCCACAGTATGGGCAACACTCAGCACCACACTGGGCTGTTCCCGCATGATCCTGGGGAGAGAGCGGGCAGCTTGTCCGTGCACAGGTGGCCCCGTTGCTGCCAGTGCGCTGCTGACTGCAGCCGCCCCCTCCCTGAGTCACCCACCTCCTCTGGAACAGAGCCAGCCAAGAAAACATGGCACCAGGACAGATCACAGCCCAGGGCAGGAGAATCCAGGCCCATGCAACAGGTGCACGATTGGAGGACTGGGACATGGGGCCTTTCCCCATCTAGGGGAGGCAGCTCCAATCCAGCCCAGGGCAGGGGACTACCTGGTTTATGGGGGTGAGGAATGGGACACGGTGCCTTTCCCCTCTAGGGAGCACTGGCCCCAATCTGACCCAGGCCACCAGCCTAGATGGAAGTGGGGTGGGAGGTGGGCAGACCCTGCCCACAGGATGTGGAGGGGAAGGGGGACACCAACTCGTAGATGTCCGACGTGGAGATCTTGAGGAAGGTGCAGTCACGGTTGGCCTTGATGGTGAAGATGAGGGGCTCCCCGTCAGTACAGCCAGCTGGCCCACCATCTCTCCAGGCTGCAGCAGAAAGAGGCACATATCCTCTGCCTTGTCAATCATGCGCTGGTAGACGTGTAGGCAGCCCCACAGCACGAAGTGAAGGCTGACGTCCTGTTGGGGGGGTGGGGGCGGAGGATAGAGAGGAACGTCAGCCCGAGCACCAGGGTGAGGGGAAGGCCTGCCCCCAAGGTGCGCACCCACAGATAGACGGCCAGGAGACTGGGGGACAGCCTACAGCTCCGGCTGAGCCTGAACTCTCTGGAGCACCCCATTAACCTTGGCAGAGCCACAGCCCAGCATAAATTCCCCCAGCTCCATGGAAACCAACCCCTCCCCATTCCTGCTGTGCAGGGGTTTAATGTTTCTTAGGCCTGAGGCCCAGCAGCCGGGAAGGAGGGAAGGGGGAGGGAGGTGATGCCATCCCACCTGCCCAAAAGGTATGTAGCCCGGGGTGGGGGAGCGCACAGGGAACCTCTGGCACGGGCGCTGCCAAGCTTCCCTCCCCGCCCCCCCGCCCCAACTCACCTACATCTCTGCCTCTGCCTCTTCCCTTGAGTGCACCAGGTCCCTGCTCCTCCTCCTACCTCCCAGCACTTGCCACCACAAAACAGCTGTTTCGCGGCGTAACAAGCTCCAGGAGGGAGGGGAAGGAGCGGGAATGCTGCGCGCTCAGGGGAGGAGGCGGGGGTTGGCAGGGGATTTGGCGAAGGGGTTGGAATAGGGGCAGGGAGGGGGCAGAGTTAGGGCAGGGACTTTGGGGAAGGGGTTTGAATGGGGGCAGGGCACGGGCGGGAGGGAGCAGGGCAACAGTGGAGTCAGGGCAGGGCCGGGCGCAGAGAGTGGCAGCACCCACCGGCGCCAGCAGAAGTCAGCACCTATGGCCACAGTGCCATTGACCTCCGCAAGGAGGGACTCAGCATGAGAGACTGAGGAAGCAGCAAGGCCCTGTGACGCTGGCAGACCAGGTGCCAGCTCATGCCAAGGCCCCCAGGCCTCACTGAGCCCTGACAAACGCAGAGCCGGGAACCAGGCTGGCTCACCAGTGTGTTCGCACTGTTAGAATAGATGTGAAGTTGATGCGAATGTGTTTGGTGTTCAGAAATGCTGAAATGCTTGTAGGATGCTGATCTCACTTATCACATCACTGGAGCCCCTGGTGTAGTTACATCAAGCGTTTGCATTGTAAACCTCTTATTGTGTAACTCAACTTCCTTGATCCCACACACACCCCGCCCCCAGACACACCCATGAAGGGGAGCCAAGCACTGACCGACACTCGTTCCATCTGTGTGAGCTCTGGGGGAAGGAAATAAGGCCTGACTGGAAAGATCTGTATCACTGCCGGGGTTGGCATTCAGGGAAGGCAAGATTTCTAAGCATAAGCAAGGGATCCACAAGCAGTTTAGCTTGGGTTAGCCCTGAAGGTCGTATTGGTGACCCCTTTCACACAGCAAAGCCTATCAGTGCAACCCCCCTTATCAATTAACCTGGTCCCATCCTGGGAGAGTTCCACTTACCTGAGCTATCCACTGGCATGGAGATGCAGCAGCTCAGCAGTGGCACTGCAGAGGGCTCCAGGGACCCCAGCTTGAGCTGATCAGCTGTGAGGGTGACACACACATCCTGTTACACTGGCACAGCGAGCACACGGGGTCCAGAGCCTCCCCTGCCCTGGGTCGGACCCTACAGCCAGGCCAGCTCCAGGGGCAGGATTGGTGACGAGAGCCACTCCACAGCTGTCGTGGCATATGGAAGGTGTGGACCAGTTCCGTGCAAGGGAAGTGCCCAGGCCTCCACCCCGCTCCCTGCAGCACAGCACCCCGTACTGAGCCCTTCTGCACCCTTGACTTCTTTCACCCCTGTCCGGTCCATGCCCAGCTCAGTTGCTCTGAGGGGGAGCACAGCTGTTGCGTTCCCCTCCCTGAGCCAGGGCAACCCTTACCCAGGTCCTTGGCGCTGGCATCTGGCTGCCTCCAGAGCTCTCCTTGTGGTGGTCAATGGAGGAGACGCTGATGACGCGCTTGCTGTGTCTGACAGGGCTGGTGTGCGAGGCATGGCTGGGCTGGGGGAAGAGTCGCAGCGACTGCATCTCCTTCATGACACAGCTGGCATCAGCACCAGGCCAGGCTGGGCAGTGCCAGCCTGGGGACCAGCCACACCCACCACTCAAGGCCAATAGGGGCCATTCAGAGCATCTCGTCTGACCTCCCCCATCACGTGGGGGCAACACCTCCCCCCAGCGAGTCCTGCCCCCACCCCAGAGCAGAGCTGAGGCAGAGGGATGGGGACGGGCACAGGGACGGGGACGGGCACAGGCACGGCTTGGCTCCCCTCACTTGGCTGATGGCCCAGGAGGGAACATGCTCCACGCCAGCAGCCGCATGGCTTATGTGAGGGAGACCCGTGTCCATGGAGCTGCGTAACGTGGGAGGGGCCAGATGTGCCACTGTAGACAAGGAGAGCGCAGAGCCCAGCTGAGCCCAGAGCGCCAGGTGCTGCTGCCACACGACGGCCCCGCAAAGCTTGCTCTCGGCTCCTGGCTCCCTGGCAGCCGGGGAGAGGGGGTCACAGTGCTGGCCCAGTGACCCATCTAAACGCTGGGCTGGTTCCTCTGGCATCAGAGGATGGACCCGGCTGTTCCCACAGGCCTTGGCTCCACCCCGAGCCAGGTGCTCCACCCAGCAAGGCTGGGAACGCTGCTCCAGCAGCCAAGTCTGAGGGCAGAGCAGGGCTGTGCCAGGGGGAGGGGCTGCTTGGGCGCAGGATTCTCCACCTCTCCAGAGCCACCAGGCCGGGTGTTAAGGCCTCTCACTGTGACTTACTGCCAGCAGGGGCACCCTGCCAGGCCCTGCTCCATCCCTGCTGCACCAGGATCCCCCCCTTACAGACACAGGGGCTTTGCTCAGGGGGTTCTAGCTCTTTCTGTCCCCTCCCCAGCCAAGTGCCGGCCTCCAGCCTCCCTAGTGGGACCAGGGTTTGGACACTGGCCCAAGTCTGGCCCAAACTGCCATGGGCAGGAGGGACCGGGGATGGGAAGAACGAAGGTTCTGGTGCAGGGAGCAGGACCCACCACTCCCGTGGGAGGAGCTCCAGGGCCGGGCCCATCACTCCTGTGGCTGAAGAGTTCATTAGTCAGCCCCAGGTAATTGTGCAGGGCCAGGAAGGTGAACCGCTGCAGACGCACCATGATCTGGAAGGGAAGGGGAGAGTCTGAGCGTGCGGCACAATGCAGGGGAGGGGAGGGCGCACTCACCTGCACCACCCGCACCAGGTTCTCGGGGTACTTCTCGAAGACGGCAGAGAAGGCCTCAACTGGCAGCCGCAGCATTGTGGAGTCCTCGCCCACCCGCGCAGACACTGTCCGGTACGGCCGCTGGTGCCCCTGTGTGAGAACCAGAGTGCCCAGGGGTCCCTGCACCAAGGCTGGGGTGCCCCCGCCTCCTCCTTCGGGTAAAGCACCCTACCAGTGGGGGGCACTGCCGAGGACAGCCAGGGATCTGGGGGATACCCCACGGCTTCAGGCCAAAGGTCCAGAGAGCAGCCTACAGCCACGTTCACCCGAGCCCAGCAGCCAGCCAAGGCCGAGATCCAGGCCCTGTGGAGGAAAGGTTCATCTCCTCTAGACTTCGTGTGGGGCGAGGTGGCAAGCACGGGGCAGGGTGATGGTGGCATGTCACCACCTGGGATCCAGGCTGCAAACCCATCACGGGATGAGGGGTCAGGTGGGCTTAGCACACACATCCCACAGGGCCTTTCTGGTGTGGGAATCTGTGACCGGCTTCAAAGTCCCTTCTGCAACTTCCCTCCACTCCTGCTGGGGAGGGCTGTGCGAGCCATGCAGGGGTCGGGGCTCATCCTGAGGGGGGAGCTGGGCTGGGCTGGGCTGCAGCGGCTCATGCTGGGTGGGGTGTGGGGGGGAATTGCCCACTGAGGGGGCTGTGCAGAGGCAGGGGGCTGTGTATGTCGTGCAGGGATGGAGGCTCGTGGGGGGCGGGGAGGGCATCTGTGCATTGGGATGGGGCTGTGTGTGCTGTGCCAGGGCGGGGATCATTCCACCGGGGAGTTGGCTCATTCTAGGGGCCCCTGTTCTGCCCTTGCAGCTGGAGCAGATGCTGGAGAACACAGCCGTGCGTGCCCTGAAGCAGCTGATTCTGCTGCACCGGGAGGATGGCCCCAGCCCCTCCCGTACTGTTGAGTGGCTCAACATGCGCAGCTGGTGCTCAGGACACCTTCACATCAAGTGCCCACGCCGTGTCTTCTCCCGCCGGAGCCCCAACAAGCTGGTACTGTCCCTCTCGTCCCCTGCCCCCGGCCCAGCACCGCCAGCCCCCGGCCCCGCACTGCCAGCCCCAGCGTCTCCGGCCCCCGGCCGAGCACCGCAGGCCCCTCCCTCCCCATTTTCCCGGACATGTCCAGCTTTTTGGAATTTCCTCCCGGACAGAGATTTGAGGCCCAAAAAGCCGGACATGTCCGGGAAAAGCCAGACGTATGGTAACCCTACTCGTGCATCAGCACCTGCTGATCCATGCTGCAGCCAAATGGTGCCAGCGCGGGCCGGCAGCCACAGGGAGGGGCAGGGTCTGGCTGCTTGGAACTTAGCACCAGTCTGGGCCGGGTGGGCTCCACGAGTGGTAGTTCCCATCGCTACATGCAGGAGCTGGGCTGAGCGTTGACCTGTCAGGCCCTGGAATGTGCCTGTCCCGCTTCAGCCCCAGTGAAGTGAGGCCTTGCCGGGGTCTCCTCCAGGGAGAGCCAGGTGGTTCTGTTTGTGGGCTGAGAACGCCCCCAGCCTTCTTCCCATGGGAGCAGCAGGAGCAAACAGCAGCAGGCACGTTCCTTGGTCCCGATTTCCCAGCTGCCTGTCCTGCACCCCCAGAGCTCTGTCTCTGCTCCCCGTCATGGCCACCCCCACCACTACTGCTGCCGCCGGCTGCTGGTGTTCAGGTCCTCCCAGCTTGAACCAGTCCCCCCTCTGTCCTGGTGTCCCAGGGTGCCCATCATGCTCGGGATGCCCCTATGGTTGTGCTAGGCCCCAGGCCTCCTCTTTTTGCAAGGGCGAGCCCCACGACTCTGAGACTTCAGGCTCTAGCCCCCCCGCTTCTCGCCGGGGCTCCCCAGTGAGTGCAGCTGAGTGTAGACCCCTGTGAGAGACTCGAGCCCCTTCGGCAGTGATGCAGCCAGCAGGGATTGGCAGTGACACCGCACAGCCTGTTCAGACCACGCCCTCATTAGTCACCTGGACTCCAGGACCGAGGAGGTCAAGTTTGTCTGAACTCAGAGCCTCTGCTCCAAACCGCCGGCATTCTCAATCTTCCGGCTGGGCAGCAGCCAGGGCCGGCTCTAGGTTTTTTGCCGCCCCGAGCAAAACATTTTTGGCTGCCCCCCCACCCAACCCTGAGCTCCCCCCCACCCACCAGTGCCCCACCCACCCACACCCCCTGCTTCCCCAGCACTGGGCTCTCTCTCCCTCCCCCCCCCACACCCCCTGCCACCCCAGCACTGGGCTCTCTCTTCCCCCCCACACACACACCCCCTGCCGCCCCAGCACTGGGCTCTCTCTTCCCCCCACACATACACCCCCTGCCACCTCAGCACTGGGCTCCCCTCCAAACGTGGGATCCGCTACCAGCACACGGCGGCTGAGCCCTGGCCCAGCCGTGACTCTGTCCCCATGCGGGTGGAGCTGCTGGGCGGCACGGAGCGGGAGTACTTCCAGGTGGTGGTGCGTCTGCGGGGCCCCCTCCCCCTCCCTGGGCTTCACGGCGCTGCTAGTGGCCAAGGTGGATCAGTTTGTGCTCACCACCCTCACCCCCAACATGCTGGCAGCTGAGGACCTGGAGAGCCCCCCGGACCTGCTGCTCTTCAGCCTCACCGTGCCCTGGCCCAGCCCCGGCGGGCGGGAAGGCGAGGATCTCTGGCTGCGGGGCTACCTGCTCAGCACCGACGAACCCAGCCGGCCGCTCACCTCTTCACACACTCCGGAAGCCCCTCTCGCCGCCGCCGCAGCCCGGGCTCGGCTCCAGGGGAACCCGCTTCCCTCTCTCCCCGGCTCCTCACACACTGGGCAGAGCCACCCAGAGGATTCAGGGGGCCTGGGGCAAAGCAATTTCGGGGGCCCCTTCCATAAAAAAAAGTTGCAATACTATAGTAACATGAGGGGTGGGGTCTAGACCCCCTTGGAGATCCTGAGAGGGGTTGGCAGAACAATAGCATTCCCTGTATGGTTGGATTAATAGCCCGAGCCCTTCTCTAACACTGGCCGTGGGCAGATCTCAAAGTGCTCTACAAAGGCCAGTGTCCTTATCCCCTCTCTGCAGATGGGGAAACCGAGGCCCCAACTGGGGAAGTGTGTGCCCAGCACAGTCTCTCTGTTTATAAACGGGGCAGTTCGGTCACAGAACTAAGCTTCTCACACAGAGCCTCTTCCACACCTGGACACTCCTGTCTGTGTGTGCTCCTACACCCATCCCCATGGTATCGGAACCTCACTAATGAACTCAGCCTCCCAGGGGAGGCAGGGTGGCCTGTGTTACAGATGGGAAACTGAGGCATGCAGGGAGTCTGTCAGAGCAGGAATAGAACCCAGCTCTCCCGAGCCTTAGCCACAAGTCAGCCCTGGCCTGTGGGCTTCCCCCAGCTCCTGCCGTCCCTGTCCCACCCCTAGCAGAGGGGAGCTGCAAACCCACCCTGCCCTGGATTCTCGCACGGGAAACCCAGTGCCTCCTGTCCCCCTAGGAGAAGCAGTGATGTAAAATCCAAGGCCTGCCCAGATCTCTCCCTCCTGTTGCTTCTGCTCTTGCTTCCAGCCTTTGCCGAGCTGTTGGGAGACTGTGTACCTGTGACCAACTGGAAATGTTTGTAATATCTTTTATGAATCAGATGCGTGCCTCAGTTTCCCCTATATGTTTCAAAGCTTCTCTGGCGGGGGATGGGGGGAAGGACTCTCAGGGAAGGTAAGAGTCATGGCGGGGGGGCCGTGTCACCTCCCTGTCTTGGTGAAATGAAGAGACTCGGACCCAGATCAGCCTGGGGGTCAGAAAGACCATGACATCTCCAATGGCTCCTGGCTGGACGCTCCCAGCAGGGAATGGGAGCAGGGCCCCCAGCTCGAGAACACAGGGTTGGGAAGGTTTGAGCTGGGGGATAAGTGGGGGAAGCTGGGAGCTCTCGCCTGAGAACTGACCAAGGTCAGACCGAGGCCTGGTCTACACGAGGCAATTGGGTCGGTGTAACTGCGTCACTCGGGCGTATGAAAAAGGCGGCGTCACTGAAGCAGCGCAGCTGCAGGGGTTTACATGTAGACAGGCCCTGAGCGAGAGACCCGGAGCCTGAAAACAGGTTTCACTGCAGCTCGGCCGGGCTCTGGGCTGACCAGAACGGCCTCTTGCTTTAACCTTCAGTGGGCTGGGCTGCCCGTGCTGGGGTCCAGGTGCCTAAGAAACCCGACTGTTCTGACAACGCTGCGGGAGTGGCCCTGTCACCCGGGCTGAGGGGCGTCGGGCCCTGCGCAGTGGACGGGTCTGTCCCAGGGTCTGTCTCAGCTGGACTCGCTGGGCAGGGCTCACGGGGTGAAGCCCAGCGGTTCAGTCTCAGGAGGTGGGGAGGCTGTGGCCTGTCCTGGAGGAAGAGAGAGACCTGCTGGGGTCTGGCACAGCAAAGGGCTTCCTCCCAGAGACTTCCCCAGCTGAGGCCCTGGCACCGACCCTGTGGATCCATGAGTGCACCTTTCCTCTCTCCTTTCCCATCCACCGAGGCAATGTTGCCTAGTGGATAGAGCCCTGGACTGGTTTGGGAGACCAGGATTCTCTTCCCAGCTGGGTGGGACCTTGGGCAAGTCACCTCCCCTATTTGTGCCTCAGTTTCCCCATCTGTAAAATGGGGATAATGATACCAGTCTCGGGCAGGGGGGCCCCCTCTGGGATAGCTGGCTGCCATGACACAGACGCTCTGTAACTCACAGCTGGCAGCACAGGCCTGCCTCCAGAGGGGAGCCTGGCACACACCTGGCTGCCCAAACCATCTACCCAGGGAAGGGATTGACAGCACGCTGGTTAACCACCGGAGCTACTTGCTGCAGCAGAGATGGCTCCAGCCTGCAGCCCCCGTCTGATCTGTGCTATTCTCAGGAGCTGAGAGCGGCGCTGGGGAGGGCAAAGTCCTGCTCCGTGCACACCCTGCTCCTCTGAGCCCCCCCAGGGATATTCCTGAGACTCTTGCCAAGCCTCCCTGTCACAGGTGTCAGCACTGTCCCTATGTTACACGGGGGAAACTGAGGCATGGAGCAGCGTGCCACGAGTAGGTGGCAAAGGCAGGAATAGGAGCCAGGAGTCCAGACAGCACGCCCACCGCAGGACCGGGAGTGCTGACTCAAGCCCCTGCTCTCAATGCAGTGCTGGCTCCATGCCGCACAATCCCGGCTGGCCAGTCCAGTGTGCCCCCGCCTTGCCAGCTGGCGCAGAACCCCAGGGACTCTTGTAGCATGGCCTCTAGCAGTCAGGTCTCCAAAGCCACCCAGCCCACGGTCACGGCACCCTGGGGCCTTGTCTGCACTAGTCCCTCTTGCTTTGATGTTTCCCAGCTGCCAGCCCTGAGGGGTAGCTAGCCCAGGCAGTGCTGTGGCAGCCACCAGTGCACTAAGCGCCCCTCTGCTCTGGGGGGGTGGGGTCTGAGATGCTGACCATTTGAGTGGTCTCTGTCCAGCTGGATGCTGGGGGGGCCACCCAGGCTGGGAGTGGGGAGCTAAAGCCTCATATGGGGTCCCAGCTCAGATGCAAGGTGGGACATAGGGATAATGTCCCATTGTCCCCCTCTGGGATCTTGTATCAAAGAGTCTCTGGGCCTGGTGTTGTTTAACGATAAACTAGCCAGGGCCTTCTGGTGTAGTTCCCCCGCTCCCCACGCAGCATATGGGGCAGGGCGCAGTCGGGGGGCTGCCTTGTAAGGGGCACGCTCCCGTTGGTGGAGAGGCACGAGCAGAGAGCGTGCTTGGGGGAGTGGCCATTGCTATTTGCATGAGGGGCAGGTGGCCCGTCCCTGCAGGGGGCGTTGCAGCACAGCTGGGTGGGGAGCTCTCCCTGCCGGTCAGGGCGGGACCCCAGGGCACGTCTCAGCTAGCTTGCGGGGTGTCTCCTGGCTTCCCCTGGGGTTGGGGGCTGGGCCGCAGAGAGGGCGGGTGGTGAAGTTTCAGGCCCACCAGGGCCCATTGGATTGTGCCGTGTAAGCCAGGCCAGGAACCATCCGCCGGAGCAGGGGGTGACGGGTCTCTCTCTCCTTTGCCCCAGGGCCCTGACAAAGCCCGCTCTCAGCTGTTGATCGTGGACCGGAGCTTCGACCTGGTGTCCCCACTGCTGCATGAGCTCACCTTCCAGGCCATGGCCTACGACCTGCTCAGCATCGAGAACAACACCTACAGGTAGGGCCTGGCTGCCAGCAGGGGGCGCCCCGCACTCCTCCTCAGGCGGGCTGGGGGGGATGTGACCCAGGCACCGGCACTGCTCCGCAGCCCCTACGCTCGGGGGAGGGGTGCCGCAGCCTGACTCCCTCTCCCCTCCCCTGCAGGTACGAGACGACGGGCGCCAGCGACTCACGGGAGAAGGAGGCACTGCTGGATGATGATGACGAACTCTGGGTGCAGCTACGCCAAATGCACATCGCTGACGTCTCCAAGTGAGCGCGCTCAGCCCTGCCCGACACGCCCCTCTGTGCCCCGTCCGTCCCCCCGGATATGCTGGGCTGGCTGAGAGGGGGCGGATCTGGCCCGGGATGCCCACGTTCTCCTCACACCTCATTGCAGTGAACCTTACGCCCGGTTCTACGCTGCTCAGATCGTCCTGATCTTTGAGTATCTGCACTCGCCGGATGTCATCTACCGAAACCAGAAGCCAGAGAATCTCCTGATAGACCAGCAGGGCTACGTCGAGGTAACGCTGCCGCCCCTCCCTCACTCCTTCCCTTCCCCATCCCAGCGCTGGCTCCTGGCTCCCTGCAGTGACTTCCTCCCTGCCCAAATCTCTCTCCTGCCATCCCCTTGCCAAAGCCAAGACACCCCACACGGCCAGAATACATCAATCATCTGCTCTTCCCCTTCCCCTCCTGCTGTCACAGCCTCCGGGCTGATCCAGCTTCTCCCCTCTCTGTGTTTTGGCTCCAGGTGACGGATTTTGGTTTTGCCAAGCGGGTGAAAGGCTGAACCTGGACTCTGTGTGGGACCCCGGAATACCTGGCCCCCGAGATCATCCTCGGCAATGTGAGCTGGGGAGGGCCTGTCCGCTGCTTGATCTCTAGCTGATCCCTGGTCACCAGGTGGTTCCTCCCGCCCCCCAAACGTTCGGTGCGTGACCCTGGCCTGCTTTCGCCGGGCAGGGTTATAACAAGGCTGTGGACTGGTGGGCCCTGGGCGTCCTCATCTACGAGTTGGTGGCTGGTTACCCCCTGTTCTTCGCGATACAGCCCAATCGGATCTACGAGAAGATCGTCTCTGGCAAAATATGTGGGCTGGGGGAGGGGACACTTGTGTGATTTGGGGGGGGGTTGCCAGCAAAAGGGGGGTGCCAAGTCTCAGCGACTGATCAGAGAGATGCTCACACGCTGCGCCCCCAACAGGCTCATGCCCTCCCATGCTCCCCCAATCCCCAACACGTGGGCATCCTCCCTGTCATGTACCCCATTCCCCCTACACCCCAACACATAGACCCTCCCTTGCCACGTACCCCTGTTCTCCAACACATGGACATCGTCCCCATTGTGTCCCCCACACATGGACCCTCCCTCACCACGTACCCCTATTTCCCCAACACATGGACTCCATCCCCCATCCTACCACCAATGTGCTCCCTGTAACTCTCATGGGGACTCCTGGAACAGGTGCCTTTGGTTTTCTTGTACGCTGTTGTGAGTTGCAAAACCCTCCACAGCCCTGTTACGTTGCAAGACTAAACATTCCTTAAACACATCAGTCATCTCCAGGCACTGGTAGAGCACTCATCGCCATAGTAACCAAGAGCCCATAATATTCCTCTGCCCACCCCAGCGCCTTCTCGCCAGGATCTCCGAGAACTCGTGTTGGACACAAGTCAGCTTTAAAGCTAGTGGGGAACTCAACAGGCCTGGGTTCTGTTCCCGGTTCTCCTACCAGCCTGCTCAGTGACCTTGGGCAAGTCACGTCTCCCTGTGCCTCAGTTTCCCTTTATGTAAAATGAGTATAATGATGCGGCAGCCCTGCTTTGAGATCTGTGGAGGAAAAATGCTCAGTAAGAGTTGGGGGGGGGGTGGAAGCTACTAATTAACCATTTCAGCTCCTGTGTCAGTCCTCAGTAGCCTCCCACCCCACCACTTCTTGTCCACTCATTGTCCTGCAGTGTTTTTAAAGGGCTTGTTATTTATTATTAGGTGTATTACGATAGTGCCTACAAGCCCCAGTCGTGGGTCAGGACCCCATTGTGCTAGGTGATGTACATATTAGGTGTATTATGGTAGTGCCTAGGCACCCTAGGTGTAGCCCAGGACCCCCTGTGCAAGGGGCTGTACATTACTAGGTGTATTATGGTAGGGTCTCAGCACCCAGGCATAGCCATGCAAGGGGGCTGTACATTATTAGGTGTATCTATGAATCTAGCCATGAGGGCAGGGCAGGTAAAAGCCAGACCTCGCTCTCCTTCCCCACCCCAGTTCCGGTTCCCGTCTCACTTCAGCTCGGAGCTGAGGGACCTGCTCCGGAACCTGCTGCAGATGGACCTCACCAAAAGCTTTGGCAACCTCGAGAACGGGGTCAACGACATCAAGAACCACAAGTGGTTTGCTACCACCGACTGGAACGCCGTCTACCAGAGGAAGGTAGGAGGGCGGTGGCGGGTGGCGGCTGGCAGAGGAGAGCCTGGGTAACTTCCACATGCATGCGACCTCCGTCAGCAGGAATTGAACCTGGGATCATCATTGGTTCCTGGGACTCTGTAGCAGGGTGTTGTGGCTGGGTCCAGCCACTAGGGGGCGGTATGCTCACCCAGCATTGGTTTAAAGTAGGGAGCCCTCAGTCACCTGTTTGTAACATAGCAGCAAAAGCATGGTCCAGTACCCACCCCCTGAGGATAACAGCCTACTACTGCTGCTGCCAGCTAATGGCGTTATTCTTCTAGCTCCGGTGGGAGAGTGCTGTGCTGAAGGTCTTGATTAAAACCCTACTGATGATGCAAGTGGGGGCTCTTTCGGGGATCCAACGGGCTCATGACCCCCTGCCCTTCCCTGATTGCAAAGTGAGGGGAGGGGATTCTGGCTAGAAAAAAGGGGGCTTGAGGAGGCGCTGATCCTGCGTCCCTCACCTGGTTGCTAAGGGGCCCGATCCTGTATCTCTTAAGAGTGCTGGTGGCCCTGTTCCTGAGCTCCTAAGCAGGGTCATGGGCTCCCCCTTCCATGATTGAAAAGTGTGAGGGTTTCTGACTGGATTGGAGGGCGAGGGGGGCTGATCCTTGCCTGCCTTGTTACAAAGCTGGGGCCTGATTGTGCGCCCCTAGCAGACCCAGGAGTGGGGGAGGGTATACAAATGTTGATTCCTCACCTTGTCCCCAACCTCCCCCTCCCCTCCCTTTGCAGGTGGAAGTTCCCTTTTTACCAAAGTGCAAAGGCCTGGGCGACACGAGTAACTTCGACAACTACGAGGAAGAGGAGATCCGGGTCTCGGTCACTGAGGAGTGCGTCAGGGAGTTTGATGAGTTCTAGGGCCAGTGGCCCTCCCCCCAAAATTCCCCTTTCCCACAAAGAAGCTTGAAACTCCCATCTAGAGGGTGGGGATATCATCCACCCCGCCCCAGGAAACACGTCTGTGTCCTCCGACAAAACCCGTTTCACTAGAAATAGAAAACAACCCTCCCTCCCAGCCCCCACTTCCTCTTTAACAGTGTGCTTTCTTGTAAATATATTTGAAACAATTACCAATAAAGTTTTGTTTAAAAAATAAAATCAGACTGGCGTGTGGGCTGTTCGGCTCTAGGGGACAGTTGTCGCTGCTGTGATGAGCCAGGAGCTGTTCCTCTCCCTGGAGGCCCAAGGAGTTCAGGGATCTGGCTGGGGGGGAGGGAGGGCGGCGGCTGCCATTAGTGGTACTTGAACCTACACAAGTAGGGCTAAACCAATGTAACAGTTACATTTTAAAGGTTAATACCTGAGGTAGAAAAAAAACGGGGAGAGAGAGAGAGAGAGAGAGAGAGAGGGATCTCCCCACTGCATGAGGCTTGCACTGGTCGGGGTTCCCAGGTGATGGTCCTGAGTGCTGGAGACAGGCAGAGCCCCCAGCACGATCAGTCAGGAGATGGTATCCCAGTGGAACTGATGCAAAGTTTGGGTCTATACATCAGAACCCTTACTTGGGCATAGGTCGGGGCTTTTGTAGAGAAAATACAATGGTTCAAGGGAGAACACTAGATTTGTTTATGGGTAAACTGATGGCTCAAGGTTTTCTTTAGGCTAGACAATAGGAGCTGATCACTCTTGGCTATGGGTGTTGTTTTCTTCCAGGGAGCTCACAAGGCAACTAGGCTGCTTCAGTATTTTGGGATATCAATCAAAGATTTATTACTAGAATTGGTCTGATAATTGCTGAGCTGGGTGTGTGCAGGCGTAGGTTCATTAGCATCTGGAGCAGGGATTCCCATGATGCAGTGCGTCCCTGCTTTTCTGGTCCCAGAGTTCAGTGCAGTTCTCTGTTCTTCATTCTTTATGCTAATCCCTATTCCATCTTTCAGGCAGATGAGGCTAGGGGAGTTGTCTCTGTTCTTCATTCTGTATGCAAATGGAGACGTCTTAATCTTGTGACCCTTGTCAGGAAGGGTCTAGGTGTGTCTCCCCAAACCCTTCATTGTTCTCTGCAAGCCTTTTCTCTGATCGGTTTTGGTTCAAACAGACGGGGATGGAGGGTGTCCTTCATGAGTCACACCGGCTAGATACTGCGCCCTGGTTCCCCAAAAACACAGAGCTGACTGGTATCAACAATAAGGATGGCAAGTGAAGTCTCATACAGCTGGAGAACGTTCATTCTTCATTCTTTTTTAATTAGACTCAGGAAACTTTTAATCAGTTTGGATCTGTGATTGGACTAATAGCACCATACAGCTGTGATTCACTGGCCACGTCCCATCAGTGGGTGGTTGACTGTATCAGCTGCCTTCTTCTTCGAGTGCTTGCTCATATCCATTCCATTAGGTGTGCGCGCGCCGCGTGCACGATCGTCGGAAAATTTTCTACCCTAGCAACACCGGCGGGTTGGCTGTGGAGCCCCCTAGAGTGGCGCCTTCATGGCGCTGAATATATACCCCAGCCGACCCGGCGCCCCCTCAGTTCCTTCTTACCGCCCCTGACGGTCGTTGGAACTGTGGAGCGCGGCATAGCTGTTCTCCACTCTCCCTAGCTTAGTTAGTTATTCACAGTTATAGTTATAGTTCTAGTTGTTTATAGTTAAATAGTTAAAAATTGTTCATTTGTTACTAGTTGTTATAATAGTTCAAGGGGATTAAGGGGGTTGTCTCCCCCTTTCTCCCCCGGCCGCGTGGCCGGGCTCATGCCCAACGCTCCCGGCTTCAAGCAGTGCGCCTCCTGCGCTAAGCCTATGCCCACGAGCGACCCGCACGACTCCTGTCTGAAGTGCCTGGGAGAGTCCCATCAAACAGATAAGTGCAAGATCTGTAAGGCCTTCAGACCAAGGACCAAGAAGGAGCGGGACTTTCGGCTCCGGCAACTCCTTATGGAGGCGGCACTTAGCCTGGACGCTCCATCAACGAGTCAGGCCCCGGCACCTAGCACCTCGGTGCGCAGTGCCCCGGCGGCACCGGCCATTCCGACCACGCGAGTGGCGTCGGACAAGCCTCCCCGGCACCGGACCTCGTCGGCACCGCAAGCACAAGTGCCTCGGCGCCGGTCATTATCCCCGGGACATAAAAAAGCCCATAAGACGGGGACCTCCGTGCCGAAGACGCCGGCTCCCCCAGTGCCGGGGGTAGAGCCGCGTCCGCCTGTGGAGCACCGGAAACAGGTGCCTCCAGCACCGTCGACTCCGGCTCCGAGGCCGTTGAGTCCGGTGCAGATAGGGTCTCCACCGAGACCGGCGGTGATACAGTGCCTCCCGTCGACTCCAGAGACCTTCGCGACGGCGAGAGACTTGATAGCTCTCACGGAGCCGGCACCGCCCCAACCACCGGCACCGCTGGCACCGTTGACTCGTCCGGTCCAGTCTAGGGGGAAACCTGCCTTGATGCGCCCTCCATCGCAAGGGCTGGAACCACGGCACCGGTCCAGGTCCCGAAGCAGGTCCCCACGCCGCTCGCAGTCCCGGCGCCGAATATCACCTCGGCACCGGTCGTACTCGCGGCCAAGATCTTCGTCGCGGCATCGCTCTACGTCTCGGCACCGCTATGATCGTCGGCACCGATCAACATCGAGACGTAGTTCTCGGCACCGCTACGATCGACGCTCGACGTCGAGAGGCCGCTCCCGGCACCGGGCCTACTCCAGGTCATCGTCGAGGTCCAGATCCGACTCCCGGCACCGGCGAGGTCATCGGCACCGGTCGCGGTCCCGGCACCGATCGCCGGCACCGCGTGGAGATAGAACATCTCCGGACCGGCACCGTGCGGCACCGCAGCCCACGGGATTCGTCTCGACGCACTCGGCACCGCCATGGCCATCGAGATCGGTGTCTCGCTCCTCTGAGGACCTATCGAGATCGGCATACCCCCCTCAGGGGCAAGCCGAGGAACAGGACTTAGGCCATTGGCAGGAGATAGCAGAGGACCATGCTCATGGCCCATCTCACTGGTCGTTCTGGACCCCGTGGGCGTACCATCAGGCACAAGGGGCTCCAATAGCTTCGACCTCTCGCTCGGGCCACTCCGTTAGAAAGGCCCCGGAGTCCACCATCTCTCGGCCTCCGCCAGGGGGCATGGAGGCTTCCGTGTCCGCACCACCTGACGTCCTAGACCCAAGCGCAGGTGATGCTCCGGCCCAGGAGCAGGGAGACCAGGACCCTCCCTTGGATCCTGTACCACCGGAGGCATCTTCCTCTTCCTCTCCGGATGAGGCAGTGGCGGGCACATCGTGCACAGGTCCACCTCCAATAGATCTTCGGGCTCACCAGGATCTCCTACGTAGGGTGGCCCGTAATATGGACCTGCAGGCGGAGGAGATAGTGGAGGTGCAGGACCCCATCGTGAATATCCTCGCGGCGGATGCCCCATCGAGGGTGGCGTTACCCCTGATCCGCACGATCCAGGCGAATGCAACTACGATATGGCAAACTCCTGCCTCTATCCCACCCACAGCGAGAGGGGTGGAAAGGAAATACTTTGTTCCTTCCAAAGACTACGGGTACTTGTATACCCACCCCCAGCCGTGTTCACTGGTGGTGGCATCAGTGAACGCAAGGGAGCGCCACGGTCAACAGGCCGCAGCGCCCAAATCGAAGGAGGCTAAGCGCCTCGATTTGTTTGGCCGTAAAGTTTATTCAACCGTAGGGCTGCAACTTAGAGCGGCTAACCAGCAGGCGCTCTTGAGCCGCTACAACTTTAACTCCTGGAACTCTATGGGGAAGTTCAAGGAGTTGGTTCCCCAAGAGTCCAGGGAGGAGTTTGGAGCCCTGGTAGAGGAGGGTAAGAAGGTGGCTCGGACCTCCTTACAGGCCTCCTTGGACATAGCGGACTCTGCCGCGAGAACCCTGGCCTCAGGTATCGCTATGCGGAGGATCTCCTGGCTCCAGGTTTCGGGTTTGCCTCAGGAACTGCAGCAAACCCTGCAGGATCTGCCCTTCGAAGGACAGGGGTTGTTCTCGGAGAAGACGGACTCTCGCCTGCAGAGCCTCAAGGACTCCAGGACAATCATGCGTTCCCTGGGGATGCATGTTGCGGGCCCTCAGCGCAGGCCATTTAGGCCTCAGCCTCAGCGCTTCTACCCCCCCCACCCTCGTCAGAGACAGGACTCGGCCCGGAGGCGAGGGCGAGGTGGTAGACGAAGGTGGACCGGCCCTCAACCCGGTCAGAACCAGGGGCCACCTAGACCACCTTCAGGCCCCAGGCAGAACTTTTGAAGGTGCGGTCGAGGACGGCGCCCCAGTCATCCCCCAGGATCCAGCCCCTTCCTTTCGGGATCGCCTTTCCCATTTCCACCGTGCTTGGTCCCTTATAACTTCGGACCGTTGGGTCCTTCGCACGGTGGACAGGGGATATGCTATCCAGTTTTCTTCAATCCCCCCCTCCTCCCCCCCCTTCCCCGTCCCTCTTCAGGGACCCTTCTCACGAGCAACTTCTTATACAGGAGGTTTCTACGCTCCTTGCTATGGGGGCCATAGAGGAGGTTCCAGTAGAGTTAAGGGGCAGGGGATTTTATTCCCGTTACTTCCTCATTCCCAAGTCCAAAGGAGGTCTGCGACCCATCTTGGACTTGCGCGGACTCAACAAATTCGTAGTAAAGTTGAAGTTCCGCATGGTCTCTTTGGGGGCCATTATCCCTTCCCTCGATCCTGGAGACTGGTTCGCCGCCCTCGACATGAAAGACGCATACTTTCATATCGCAATTTACCCGCCTCACAGACGCTTCCTGCGATTCGTGGTAAGCAAGGTGCACTACCAATTTGCAGTCCTTCCCTTCGGCCTATCCTCGGCCCCAAGAGTGTTCACGAAATGTATGGCTGTCGTGGCAGCGTACCTTCGTCGGCAAGGGATACGGGTGTTCCCGTACCTAGACGACTGGCTGGTACGCGGTCGCACCAAAGAGCAAGTTCGAGCTCACGTCCACATAATAGTGTACACATTCAACGAGTTGGGCATCCTACTCAACAAGGACAAATCCACTCTAGAACCTACCCAGAGAATAGAATTCATCGGCGCAGTCCTAGACTCCAGACGTGCACAAGCCATCCTGCCAGACAACCGCTTTTGCACCATCACGAGCCTCATTCAAGGGCTCAAGGCCTTCCCAACTACCACGGTGAGGTCGTGCCTTACCCTGCTGGGTCACATGGCTTCCTGCACGTACGTAACCAGGCATGCCAGACTTCGGCTTCGCCCACTCCAGACCTGGGTGTCATCGATATACCGCCCACATCGGGACAGCCTGAACACGGTGGTCACGGTCCCGAACTCGGTCCTGACCTCCCTCACCTGGTGGCTAGATCACAAGGTGGTTTGCGAGGGGATGCCATTTCACAGCCCACAACCCTCTTTGCACCTGGTCACAGACGCTTCATCTCTGGGTTGGGGCGCCCATCTCAACGAACACCATACCCAGGGCCTGTGGACTGCATCCCAGCTAGCCCTGCACATCAATATTCGGGAACTGATGGCGGTGCGCCTGGCGTGCCAGGCATTTCTCAATCTCCTACGTGGCCGCTGTGTGTTAGTTCTCATCGACAACACCACGGCCATGTTTTACATCAACAAGCAAGGAGGAGCACGTTCGTCAATTCTATGCCAAGAGGCCATTCGCCTGTGGGACTTCTGCATCGCCCACTCAATCCATCTCACGGCATCGTTCCTCCCTGGAGTCCAGAACACTTTAGCGGACCGACTCAGCAGGTCCTTTCAGACGCACGAGTGGTCTATCCATCCGGACATCATACATTCCGTCTTCCAGAAGTGGGGGTTTCCCCAGATAGACCTGTTTGCATCTCGAGACAACAGGAAATGTCACGTGTTCTGCTCCCTACAAGGTCGAGCTCCAGGCTCCCTCTCGGATGCGTTTCTCCTTCCCTGGAAAGACCACCTGTTTTATGCCTTCCCTCCGTTTCCTCTGGTCCACAAGGTACTGCTCAAATTGCGCAGAGACCAGGCACAGGTTATTCTGATCGCTCCAGCGTGGCCAAGACAACATTGGTACACCACGCTGTTGGAACTCTCGGTTCAGACACCGATCCCGCTTCCATTATGTCCGGATCTCATCTCTCAGGACCACGGCCGGCTGCGTCACCCCGACCTGCAATCACTCCACCTCACGGCGTGGCTGCTCCATGGTTCACCCAGGCAGAGCAGCAATGCTCGCACTCTGTCCAACAGATTCTGCTGAGCAGTAGGAAGCCCTCAACACGGACCACGTACTTGGCCAAGTGGAAGCGGTTCTCCTGTTGGTGCGAACAACGAGCCACGTCCCCGTTACAGGCACCTATTCCTCTCATATTGGAATATCTCCTCTCCCTAAAACAGCAGGGGTTGGCGATATCTTCAATTAGAGTTCACCTGGCCGCTATATCAGCCTTTCACCCAGGGGAACTCGCGTCCTCGGTATTCTCTAACCCGATGGTCATTAGATTCCTCAAGGGCTTAGACCGGATGTACCCACAACAACGTCAGCCCGTTCCGACGTGGGACCTCAACCTGGTTCTCTCCAAGCTCACAGGTCCTCCATTCGAGCCACTGGCCACCTGCTCACTTCTGTACCTATCCTGGAAGACAGCCTTCCTCGTAGCCATCACCTCAGCAAGGCGCGTCTCTGAACTCAGGGCGCTTACATCCGAGCCCCCTTACACAGTTTTCCATAAGGATAAAGTGCAGCTTCGCCCACATCCTGCCTTTCTCCCTAAGGTGGTTTCTCCATTTCATATCAACCAGGATATATTTCTCCCGGTCTTTCATCCTAAACCACATGCTACTCGCCAGGATCAACGTTTGCATTCTCTGGACGTACGCAGGGCCCTGGCCTTCTATATTGACCGCACAAGGCAATTTAGAAAGACGACGCAACTCTTTGTTGCAGTAGCCGACCGAATGAAAGGCTCACCGGTCTCCTCACAACGCCTATCCTCCTGGATTACGTCTTGCATCCGGACTTGCTATGACCTGGCAGGTGTCTCAGCACTGCACCTCACCGCTCACTCCACGAGGGCCCAAGCTTCCTCGACGGCTTTGCTGGCGCAAGTTCCGATCCAGGACATTTGTAGAGCTGCGGTTTGGTCATCAGTCCACACGTTTACAGCTCACTATGCACTAGTGCAGCAGTCCAGGGACGATGCTGCCTTCGGATCAGCTGTTTTGCACACAGCAATGTCTCACTCCGACCCCACCACCTAAGTTGGGCTTGGGAGTCACCTAATGGAATGGATATGAGCAAGCACTCGAAGAAGAAAAGACGGTTACTCACCGTTGTAACTGTTGTTCTTCGAGATGTGTTGCTCATATCCATTCCAAACCCGCCCCCCTTCCCCACTGTCGGAGTAGCCGGCAAGAAGGAACTGAGGGGGCGCCGGGTCGGCTGGGGTATATATTCAGCGCCATGAAGGCGCCACTCTAGGGGGCTCCACAGCCGACCCGCCGGTGTTGCTAGGGTAGAAAATTTTCTGACGATCGTGCACGCGGCGCGCGCACACACCTAATGGAATGGATATGAGCAACACATCTCGAAGAACAACAGTTACAACGGTGAGTAACCGTCTTTTCTCTGTATACAAGGTGAGGAGACCATTAGCAGGTATAAGTAATTCTTCACCTTCTTTCACTGTTGTAATGTCCATTTTTCTGCCTGTCTAGTTCTTTCTGTCCTGTCTGTTGGCATTTAGATAACAGAATGGTGGCATCTTGTAAATACCTCATTAGAAGAGAAGATTATGATGTGTAAAGAGCCTTGCACACTTTTGGGAACTGTACAAATAATAAATGGACTGCATACAGGTAGATATCTGCTAAATTCCTTAAGGCTTCTCTACACAGGGACACTAAGGAAAGTTAATCCAAATTAACTAAAGGTGTAAATTTAAAGTGGCATTAAACACGTGTGGATGCTCTGATTCTGAATTAAAATGGCCCTTATTAATTTTAGTGAATTACATGAATTAAACTAACCTGAAATAAGGCCCCTTTAATTCTAAATAAGTGTGTCCCCATAGGTGTTTAATGCAGTTTAACTAATGCATTTTGAAAATTAATTTGGATTAGCTTTCTTGACTATCTCCAGGTAGACAAGCCCTTGGTACTAAACATTTTCATTCTCTTTACCCTGCCACTGACTGTATTGGAGGGGTTTCCTGGAATAATTCTTTAAACAAAAAGTTCTTCTAGCAGCCCTCTGTCATGAGCATTCAAAGCTACTGGAGTAAGTGTAGGCCATTTTCCCCTTTGTGAAAGAGTAGGATATTCTTTTCACCTAATGGTTAGATGTAAAGGGATAGAGCTTGGTTATCGTTTAAGGCCATTTCCAATTAGGGTGACCAGACAGCAAATGTGAAACATCGGAACAGGGGGTGGGGGGGTAATAGGAGTCTATATAAGAAAAAGACCCCCCAAATCGGGACTATCCCTATAAAATCGGGACATCTGGTCACCCTATTTCCAATTATTATTAATCAGTCCTAAAAACAGTGTTGGTGATTCAGAACCAGAAGAAGGGACTCCAATCTTTGAATGTACAACATAGAAATCCCAGCATTGTTTAGAAGTGACTGATGAGCCTGGGTTTCCTGCCGAAGGTTTTGTCCAGGCCCATCTCTTTTACAATGAGAGTTTGGTGGAGGGATTCACCTCTACATTGGAACCTCAGATCTACCTGCATGAGTTGTACTTGACTATGAGATTAGATTTAAATACTGAGAGCAGAGAGGCTACTGAAACCACACATACCCAGAAAGTTGCTCCAAGCTGAATACAGTGCTTGTTTAATCCTGTATCATTCACAATAACATACCACTGCCGTTAACTTTCAGACATTTAGGGTGTAATCCCGACTCCATTACAGTCAACAGGAGTTTTGCCATTGACTTCGATGGAGCCAAGATTTTACATTATGCTGATAACAGCATACCACATGGATCCTTCTGTATGAATATCCATGCAATAGAGGTTCAGTTTCATTAATCGTTACAGTACTTTTTCTCCTTTTCTCCACTCCATGAATCTGGGGTCAGCGGTGGAGGAGCTGAGATGTCTCCGTGAAGCACTAATAGCTCCAGACCCTGAGGCTCTGTTTCAGGCATCTTCCAAAATGGCCAGGGTAACTGACTCAAAAAGCTTGTGCGGATGTTCTAGTGACGGGGCACCATTCATTTTACATTTACGCTTTCATGATGCCTTTCCGTACTTGGAGTGAGCTGTGGGAGCGGGGCATTCACTGCTAGTAACCGGCAAGATGCTTTTCATAGATGTGTGCTATGAATGCCATGTAAAAACCAGATTCCACAGAATGTTGCACGCACATGAAAATACGCACGCAGCTGCGCACACATGTACCTATCCAGCCATCCACGAGAAAAAACTGTGTTAGTGGAACATCAAGCTGAGAAACCACCCAGTCTTCATTCTGTCACTTTGTGGGTTTGCCTTAGCCTATATTTGTGTGCATGCCTCTCTTTACTTCATTTTATAAGTTGTAAAAAGATGCAGTGTATATAAGAGAATAGAAACTGGAAACTTACCTCCTGCATATCTAGTACAATGTTGTGCTAACTGTGCAACACAGGCTTTGCCTCTAACCTGATATAATTAGTGTAGAATACAAAAATGTCGTATATAGACTGTAGAGAGAATTGTAATCACAAATGGCTCGCTAGACATGAGGCTAATTAACAATTTGTTGATGCATATATCTTTTCATAGAGATATTAGGCCTCCATTTTTAAAAACCAGACATCATTGCAGTCTCTCCTGTTTTTGATTTGTTCCCAGGTTGTTAGTGAGTACTTTCCCTCAGAACAGGCCACAGACTTTATTAAGGCCACATTGGGTGGTATGCTGTCTGCCAGCCCCACCTGTGCCATGGCAGCTGGACTGTGGATGAAAATCATCCTGAAGGAGTGTGGAGATGCCATGCTGGACAAGGTAAAACGGGAAACTGGAGAGGTTTTCTGCCTAAACGCTAGGCTTTTAGATCTTTGCCCTCATGTGTAATGAGCAAAAATCTTTCTGTTTCTCCGCCTCAGACATAGAGTCAATCCCATCTCTGTTCCTACCCTAAGATAGGCAATGGCAGAATCAATCGCAGTAGACAGAGATAATCCAAGGGAAAAGGAAGATGGTTGGTTATTTATTTGTCTAGCTTGTTGCCACAGTATTCAGCCAAGAAAGGCTTGAAAAAACAGACTCTGGGGAAAATACAACAAGACAGAATGATTGGCACTTGGAAGCATCCAGTTATTAGGAGGCCTATGGCTAAGGGCTACCTGGATAAAAATAGCACTGTGGTCATTCCCAGTCAATCTGGAGCCTGGGCTCTGAGACCCATCCTCTTGCCAGGTTTCAGAGCCTGGGCTCCAGCCCGAGCAGGAACTGCTACACTTTCACACTGCTGTGGGATTTTTTTGCTGCGTAGACGTACCCTTTAAGAATAGAAGGGGGGAGGGAGGGAGAAAACTATAGTGTCTCTGGGATCCACTATTTATATGCCTTATTCTGGAGCCCAGTGCGTTAGGGCTAGATGAAAGGAGCACTCCACAAATCTTCTAACAAGGCTGGTGAAAGGCCTCAGGACAGGGAACCCTCGCAGCAGAACTGCCATGTTTGCACAGTGTTTTGAAGATGTGAAGGGTTAGGAATGACTATGAGAGGTCATCACCTGTTCATAGTCCCAGGCATTTGCACACTGTGTTTAAAGCACTTGCATATTTTGTGCTTGTGGTTGTTTATGAACCCCACATTCTTCGAGGCAAATGGTCGGATTTGGCTGCTTAAATCACACCTGCAAAATGTGGGCAAGCAAAGCCTTCTTTTGTGGATGTGAACTGGTTTATTTAATGCATAGCTGGACACCACCACATTAAATTACCTGGTATGTATACGTGTGTGTCAGTGTTAATTTTTACAGCCAAGTGTGGGCAATTTTTGTGGGTTAAATTTATGCAGACATATTTGAACATTTGTTTCTTGAAGTGAAGAATTTCTAAAAAAGCAGCAACTGGCTAAATGGCTAAATAAAGGTTTTGATACTGTAGAATGAATGGAGAGAAAGAAAAAGGGACATTACTTTCTGGTTTTGTTCCTTCCAGGTGCCAGATATCCTGGTTATAATATATAGCCACATGCCTACTATGCAGGAGGGCAGCTAGAGGCAGTTCCTGGTGGAGACAGTGTCCATTTTAGCTCACCGTGACCTAGGGACAGTGATCTCCAGCGAACATCTGCTGATGGACAGGTATATACCACTACCTATTGCATTCATCTTTGTGAAACATGGATCCCTCAGCTTTACTGGGAGATGTAGGGCTTTACTTAAGCAGCAGACAGTTTGGGATAATTCCTAAAGGTTAATAGCCTGGGTCTTTCTGCAGGAAGGTCCAAGAGCATGTTAAGGTGGGGTGCGGAGAGAAATTAAGTGTCATTCTGTTTCCATTAAATAATAGCTGCTTTGATATCCTAAAGACCTATCTTTACTGCTATAACTGGAGTGTATTGTTGGAAACATCTACCTCTCTAGACACCTGAATTGACCTCACTCTGGAAATTAGCAGTAGCTGTTGGTTTCCTGGTAGCATGACAGCTTCAAGTCCAAATCCCTGGCTAATTACAAAGAATAGAGCCAATATTATTCATCAGACCTCTGCTTGGTATCAGTGAGGGTGTGGCTGCTAGAATAGAGTTGCTGTCCTGGGTACTTAAAACTGGACTGGAAGCAGATCCATCATTTCATTTAAAGATCCCTAACTGAGTTATCAGTTATCAGTGCTGGAATCTAAGACCATAAGAATGGCCATACTGGATCAGACCAAAGGTCCATCTAGCCCAGTATTCTGTCTTCCGACAGTGGCCAATGCCACATGCTCCAGAGGGAATGAACAGAACAGTTAATTGTCAAGCGATCCGTCCCCTGTTGCCCAGTCCCAGCTTCTGGCAAACAGAGGGTAGGGACACCCTTTGTGAAGGGGACATAGGATGGCCACGAATATTTGGTCTCATAGTTGTATGTCCAGTGTGGCAAATTGCCGGCACTATTATGTTGTGTCCTGCACTTTCTCCTCTTGTGGGGGTGCAGGGCACCGTTTCTCACCCCTGAACTGGGGTATCAACTGTTCCATTGGTGTCCCAGAAAAGGGGAATGGAGAGGGAGGGACCTGGGCTCACCCTCTACTCCAGATCCCAGCCCAGGGGCCCTAGGGATAGCAGTGAACCACTTGAAGTAGCGATTCCTTCCCCTGGGCTACTTCCCTCTCCGGCCCTTCAGCTTGTGGGGCTTCCTGCCCTCTCTCCGCTTGGGCCAAGTTTCTCCCAACCCCTTGTGTCTCTAGAGTCCCTCTGCTCTGCACAAGCCGGGTTTCCCTTTACCTAGGGTCTTGGTCTTCTGGCCCGCCACAGCACTTCTCCAAACTGCTTCCTCCAAACTGCTCTCTGTTCCAACACCAAACCACTCTGCTTCAACTCCTCCAACTCTCTGATTGAAGCAGGGGGTGTTTATCAGATGACTGGCTTTAGGTGCTCTAATTGGCTTAATTGGTTTCAGGTGCTCTAATTAATCTGTAGCAGCCTCTCTTCCCTCTACAGGGACTAAGGCTCTCATCATCCTGGGGCTTACATATCTCCCATCTATCACTCTCCTGCTGTCCTCTGCAGCATGGTGAGGCTGCAGTAAGACTAGGTCACTTAACCTACTTCTGTAACTGGAAACTCAATATTTAAACACGAGGAGCGTTAAAGGAGGACAGTACTCCTAACTTTCTCATCCCCGGCAAGGAGAAAATTTGGTCTTTACTTAAATATGACGTATTCAGTCTGAGCCACAAAAGCGTCCAGGGGTCACATGTAACTTCTGTTAAATTGCAGTGACACCACTGAGCTGTGGAGATCTCTGGGGGCAGACCCCTTGTTTGCCACTCAAGTCCTACAGGTCCTGATAGACAAGATAAAAACTACAACAAGCCAAGAAGGCAGCATCACCTCAGAGACTGAAATCGACAGGGATTTGGCAGCTGCTGAACCTCTCAAAGCAACATGTGCCATCTTTGAGGTGGTGTCAGCACTGCAGTCGAGCAAAGCTGTGCAAGAGCTGCTCCCAGAGTTGTTTCCTGTTCTCCTGCAGCAGATCAGCCAAACTCTTGGACAAGAGATGCCTTTGCCAATGATAAGCAGCCGGAGGGAATTCCGAAAAGACCTACAACATACTGAGGGCGACCCTTGCCGGCTTTCTATCCAAGCATTAGAGGCCGTGCTTTTCAAAGCTGGGAATGAGAGACTGGTGAGAGCGCTCAGGAAGCAGAGAACACGGAGTCTGCTTGAAAACCCCAAGACTCACCATGAGGGAGTGTGTCTGCTGGTGAGTGTTCTGCTAAGATCTGGACTAATAACACCTGAGATCTTACAGAGCCTCCTCCCCTGGGTGAATTCCCCAACAGAAAACCTCCGAGTCACCAGCACAGCTTTCCTTGCCCAGCTAATGAATGATCCCATGCTCAGGGAGAAGAAGTTCCTTAAGTCTGTCTTGAGCATCTTGGAAGAAAGGTCACATGATAGGAACAGCATTGTCCGCGAGATGGCTGTGAGAGGCCTGGGAAATTTAGTCTATGGGGCACTTGAGAAAAAGCACAAGAAGTTTCTGATGGTCATACTGACCAGGGCCTTAAATGACACTCCTGAAGTCATTGGTGAGAGCATGAAAGCACTGGCCAAAGTCCTGAAGGAGCTGAAAGAGAAGGACATAGGTTCTTCCTTCAGAGACCTCACCCAAAAGATCCGGACCTACTTTGACAATGAGGATGATGCTCTTTGCTCAAAGGCCTTTGTCCTATTTGGCATCCTGGCCCGGCTGACAAAGAGAAAATGGAAGACCTATTTCGCCGACCAGGTTAAACAGAGCTGGGTCACACTTCTGCTGCACCTGCAAGACCCAAACCCTGAGGTTTCAATGGTAAGACCAATAGTGACTTATTTACTAAGCAAAAGGAATCTTCCTCCCAATGCCAGGGGAGCTCTGCTATTCCTGCCTGCTGTGGAGGCCCAAATTCTCCCCTCAGTTCATTGCCCTCCTGCTGAGTCAGTTCCAGCCAGGTTGGTCCATGGCTGCCTCACCAGAATCCGGGAGAGGTCATGGGTCTGACCCCGACAGGTCTCTGTTCCTGTCTGTCTCTGCACCCCAGGCCCCTGCCTCCCCAGAACAGAGAGACCACAGCTATGCCTGGTGCAGCAGCTTTCATCGATATATCTGTTCCCAAAAGACATTGATGCTACCTCCAGGTTTCAGTTGAAGCTCTCCCGTCTATTAGTCATTCCTGCATGTTTTCTGCCAATTACATCCAGATGAATCCCTTTTTTTCATCCTGGAATAGATGAGCAGTCACGCAGATGAGTTCCCTTTGAATGAACATAGCACTCGGTAGGGAACAATTCAATGGTGTGATGCTCTTTTTCAGGAATGGAGAGCTACGTTTCACCTCTGTTTCCCGTTTTTGGGACTGAAGAGACTCCAAAGGGCAATTAATGAGCACCTTGGTGGCACAGCCGAGCTGAAGCCTGAAGAGCTCCAGGTGGACATTTGCAGACACCTTGTGAGTGAGCTGTTGAACTGCCTGAGATTATTGACTGGAGTGGTGGTGTAGAGGTGGGGGGGGATGTGTGATGGATAATGTAAATAACTGTAAGAGTGGGATATATGACTGAGGGTGATGGGAAAAGTAAATCTGCCACAGATTCCCATTGTTTCCACTTCTACCCAGCCACTTGTTCTCTATCTTATTTACCTGTGGTTCGTAAAAGCATGTGCTGGCAGTCAAAGGGCACTTCTAGCCAGAGAGAGCTCATGTGTCCCTGATTCCCTCTAGGCCAAAGAGAATGCAGAGCTGCTGGAGAAATTGTACCAAACCACCATCACGTACTTCTATAGCAGCTGGGAAGAGATCCGGGCAGTTGCAGCCAACTTAGCTGGTGAGAGATGATGCTCAGTGTCCCTTTTGGTATTTCCATTGAGGGAGACAGAAACAATCCCACTGTGCAGCGCTGAGCTGCCATTAATCTCTCTGTGCCTCAGCTTCCCATCCATAGATGGAGATGTTAATATCCCTACCTCTCCAGTGTGGTGGATTAGTTGCTATCAAGTGCTTCGGGATCCTTGCAGGGAAAGCACGGTGCAGTCATTTAGTAGTAGAGGCAGGGACATTGTCACGTAGGGCATGGTTACACTTTGAGCTGGGAGTATAATTCCCAGCTTGATGAGACATACCCGCACTAGTCCTGCGTGCTAAAAATAGAGAGTAGTTGCGATGGCAGGAGCAGCAGGAGGTTTAACCACCCCAAGTATGATCCCATCCAAACCCCAAAGTCTATTCTCAAGGTGGCTAGCTCCTCCCACTGCTCGTGCTGCCTTAGCTACATTCTAATGTTAGCATGCTATCGCTGTCAGAGCCAGTGTGGGCCTGTCCCATTGAACTGGGAGTGATACCCCTAGATCAAAGTGCAGACCTACCCACAGTGTTGTTCAGTGCTCCTCACTGCTACTTCATCATTGGGAGGCATGCAGCCCACCTCCCCATAGCGCCTGCTGTTTCAGGTTCCTGGCCACACCATCTTGTTAAGAAAGCATTAGGTTCCTCCTCTTTGGCCTTGTGCCCTCTTCACCCTAGCACACTCATGTGAGACAGGCAGGCATTGTGGCCTACGTCTCACCTATCAGTCACCTTGTGAGATCCCTGCTTAGAACTCATTTATTCCTGGCCTCAGTCCTTTGCTCAGACCACTAGACCAAGACACTATCTTAGTATGTCTCCAATAACTGACAGCAGTGGCAAGAGAACAAATGGGTTTTATGGAAACATTCTTTTTAAAAAATGTCTCTCTCATTCTCTTCAGTGTGGACTCTAAACTGCTCTAGCATCCTCTTGCCCACAGCTCACCCTTAGGCCCACAGTAGGAGATGCCAAAGACGTGTCTAGGGGCTGCTAATGTCACTTTGCACTCAACAAGGGAAGGTTTATTATTATTATTGTTGTTATTTATTTTACATTGTGTATTTAGGCATCATCCTGGAACACACAGACAGGCAGCGTATGAAATGGCTGGACCTGGAACATCTGCTGGTGTGTAAGTAATAAATACAGCTGAAGTCCTGTTCATTAGTGAGTTCTAAAGGAATTTAGCTGACAAGCAGCAGTAACCAATACCACTGGTGCAAAGTACATCAGCCCCACAGCAAAGGACAAATTCACTCTTGCCCAGTAGAAAGTCCGCTTTAATTTTCCCGGAAGGAGGAAGCTGCAGAAGGTGTGATATGAGTCAGTACATCTCCTGGTTGTCCTGGCAATGCCCCCTCCACAGCCAGTGCTATCCACTCTTTGGGCTTTATTTGCTCTCTGTGGACTCCCCAGGTGAGAAGAAGTTGTAGCCACTTTCTGCTACCTCAAATTTCCCATCAGCAATTTTTCTTCCAGTAGGTGCCCTGTATCATGCATAAACCTGCTTGGACCTGGCCTCTGTTAAATTCCAGGTTTAGTTGAGCTCAGGCAGTGTCTCCTGAATAGAGATGGAAAAAAAACATAAAAGTGGAAGCTATTGAAACAATGGATCTTCTTCCATTTACAGCAGAGTGGATGACTTTCTGGTAGAGTCAGGGTCTCCCCACAGTTGGGAGCACGGAAGGGACCCAGTGGAGGAACCTAAAGCTTTGTTTGTATTGGAGAGCTGTTGTAGTGTGGTATTCAGAGGTAATAAGTCTTCAGTTATTTCAGGCACAGGGGACTATAAGAAAAGTGAGGCATATTGATCTCTCATGTATTTTCCATCCCAATAGAAGGACTGAGCCCAGTTTCATATTTTTCCATGTGATCATTCTGCTTAGGTAGTTCAAGGTTCTGTGATCACACTTAGCTGTGATTTGACAGTCTGTTCACTAACGTGTTGTCCTCTGTAATTTCAGCTCTCCAGGTCCTACAGAAAGAGCCAAGTCCCACTGTCCAGCTGGTGGCAACTGAGATCATCAGTGACATCTGTTCTGGCTAAGTGACTGGGGAATGAAATGGAACAGAGACAAACAGAAGAAGGCGCTCCAGTAGTATAAGAGCCCTACCATTAATCAAATGTTAACCCCACCCCTTGCCCACCGGTCACCAGAAGTCCCACACCCATGGGGTATTACTTCCGGGATCAAGGCGGACACATAACCAGAAGCAAGGTGTGTCATGTGGCCCCTCTAAGAACTCCTCCCACTGCCCTCTACCAATCAGGAGGGGTTTCAGCCCCTGGGGACCACCCCGAGAGGAGATTTGACAATTGGGGGGAGTTCCAGGGCGGGGTGACCTGTCTGGAAGTGGTTTGTGTGCCCCCTCTAAGAACTCTTGCCACCGCCCTCTACCACTCAGGAAGGGTTTCAGCCACTGGGGACCACCCCGAGAGATTTGACCAACTGGGAGGGAATTCTGGGGTGGGGTGACCCATCCAGAAGTGGTTCGTGTGACCCCTCTAAGAACTCCTCCCACCACTCTTTACCAATTGCGATGGGTTTTGGCTGCAGAGGACCGCCCCAAGAGGAGATTTGGCCAAAATAGGGCAGGCTCTTGGATGGGGTGAACTGTCCAGAAGAGGGTCATGCGACCTCTCTAAGGACTCCTCCCAACGCCCTCTGCCAATCAGAGTGCAGAACCATCACCCCATAATTCCCAGTACCGGGCAGAGGAGGCCATCTCTTATCAAGAAGACATGTTTTAGAAATTGTGGAAAGGCTGAGAGGAAACATGGACTCCTCTACCACCCTCGTGAGAACTTCAGACTTTGTTTTAGCCCCGAGGACCTTTGGACTTGTATGGAGAAAGTGCTACAGCAGTGACAGTTGCAAGGAGGGTCCTTTGACTCAACCGTTGATAGACACCTTGGAACCCAACCCCGAAACCCAAACCCCAATGAGTGTGACGGCCTCTCATTGTCCACCCCCCTAAAGTTGGAAGAGGATTATGGTTTGGGGGAGTCACCAGCGGACAAGGTGAACGGGAAAGACGTCGCTCAGGTAAATGAATGATTAAGAAGTGACGGTTGATCATGGAGGTGTAATGGGGTTGGGAATCAACCTGGCATTGCATAAATCTAAAACCAAGCAGTGGGGTGCTTACACTGTTTTTTGTCTGAAAATCTCTCAACAGCTCAACGATGCCTTTCTAGAGGCCTTTCTGTGCAGTTCTTTCACCAACAGAAGTTAGTCCAATAAAAGATATTACCATGACAGGTGTTAGTCATATTATTAATGTACTAGGGGAAGCTGCTCAGATACTGCATTGATTATAACAGGATAAAAACCTATATAGAATAAAGTGAAGGAGAAAGAGAGAGCCTCTTGCTGAGATTATCCTTTTCCTTCTCCCTAATGATCCTATTTGCTAACAAATATATACATTCTTAGTGCTGTTGTGGCTTTGTGCAGAAGTGTGAATTGTCTCAGTAGATTCGGATGTATTCTATCCTTTAGGCAAAGATACCTAAAAAAGGGAATATAAATAACACGTTATGCAAATCCGCACCACTAGGTGGAAGCAGATATTTTGAGTTGTCATTTATTGAGAAACTATTTCAAAAAGCAAAGTAATGTTCTTGGAATTCTGCTTTAAGCCATAAGGCTCACAGCTAAGCAGAGTCATCTACAGAGTGACAGGTTTCAGAGTAGCAGCCGTGTAGTGTAGCAGCACTACAGAGTGCTGGATCTTGAATTTTTTTTCCATACAAGAACCTGCTTAAAATCCCTTTAATAAATTATGTTTTGTTTTTTTAAATGGAGATATCCTATCTCCTAGAACTGGAAGGGACCTTGAAAGATCATCCAGTCCAGCCCCCTGCCTTCACTAGCAGGACCAAGTACTGAGTTTGCCCCAGATCCCTAAGTGGCTCCCTCAAGGATTGAGCTCACAACCCTGGGTTTAGCAGGCCAATACTCAAACCACTGAGCTATCCCTTCACCCTTCTATTTGTCTGTTCTATGATGGACAAGCATTATTACAATTACCTGTGCTCCTACACGATACTGCATTTTTGAAAGGCCCGACTTTAGGGAGCCAGGTGTAGACAGTGAGGGGTGCATAACACCAGCACAGAGACAGGCAAACTCTCTGTGCTGACCATGCCCTTAGCTTCTTGCAGAGTGGCCTCCTGGTTATGTACTACAAATGGAGTAGGCCTCAACTGTGTGCTGCTGTATACTTTCCATCTTGTGCAATTGCATAAGTCCCCAGTTTACACAATGGTATGGAACAGGGGCTTAGTCACATCAGACCCTGAATCAGGGAGAAAGTTCCCTAAATATGTAGCATTCTATTAGTTATATGCTGGTACCTGGTCAAAGGGGGCTTTTTTTTTCTTGCTTTATTATCTTCTTGTCTGTTTGTGCAGTTAATGTGTTAATTAATGACAGTTAAGGACCATCTTGTTCTATGTTTGTACAGGTTCTAGCACAATGGGATCCTGGTCTGTGACTGGGACTATGAGGCAGTACTGCAATACAAATAATCACATGCCGCTCTACAGAAATACTTTTGTACCGTGGCCCTCCCCACTGGCTTAAGAGATTAGTCACTGAAGATGGAAGTATGTGAACCTGACATCTGCAGTTTAACTCAGTCCCCTCATCTCCTGCACTGAGTGTTCTTTCTGCTCAATATGCACTGTCTGAACACACAGGAGAACCGTAATAGATTATGACAAAGGTAAGTGTTGTTTCTTCTCCTTCTCTCTCTTCTCTTTACAGATGAGGCTGCAGATAAGACCTGTGACCCATGACTGTCCCTGGCTGCCACTCAGATGGACAGCCCTGAGGCTGTGTTCAGGGCAGCCTTTTATACGCTTGTCCAGGAAACCCCTTAGAAAAGGCAGTAAGCCCTTCTGGGAAACCCCTTAGAAAAGGCGGGAAGCCCCTGCTGGGAAACCCCTTAGGAAAACTGGTTCTGACTGGAACTTGTTTACAACTTCCAGGAGATCTGTTCAATGTGAGTAAGGGCAGAGGGACCCAGTCCTATGAACTAATGTCTGCAGTCCAGTCCTTAGTTAAGCAGAATAGAAGTCAGAAGGAATTTACCTGAATGAGGACTGAAGGGTCTGAGCTGCATTCCATGCACCCTTTGGTATCCTCAGAATGGCTCTGCTCCAGTTGGCATTTTGTTGTGTCAGAATACAGACTGAGCCCAGAGAGAGCTCTGCAGTATGTGGCTTTGTGAAGAAAAAGGAGAGTAAGTCACAGTAGTAATAAATCTCTGAGAGCTTGTCTTGTGTTGGGGGTGGCATACACTTGACAATGTCTACTGACATGATCATGGAATGCTATATTTCATCAGAGATGCTATTAAATTAAATCCCAAATCTAACCTCACTGGGACAAGATGTTGATTGATGTTACAGATTGAGATTGGCTGCTGCACATCACAGAAGTGCTAATAACTATTTTGTGGTGCCCAGATGGACTTTTTAGAGTTATTTACAATGAGGGTTCTCAATCTTTTTCTTTTGAAGGCCCCCCCGCACCGCCCCTCCCCCAACATGCTATAGAAACTCCATGACCCAGCGATGGAGGGCCCTCCAGGATTCAGACTGGGGGGGGGACCTCTGGGCTTCAGCCACTAGCAGGATTCTGCCCTATGGGGCTAGGAGTGGGGGGCTCGGGAGCTCCACGGGATGTGGGGGGCTCAAGACTTGCCCCACAGAGCAGGGGGATCGGGGTCCAGTGGGCCTTGGGCCCGCAGTTGAGAACCGCTGATTTACAACACAGCACTAAAATAATGAGAGCGAGCGATTAATCCAAAGAGAGACAGTTTGAACATGGGTGTAATTAGCTGCAATTTACATATAAAACAATGTAGATTACAACACTGCTCCAGGATCTACACTGGCATGGGAGGCAGCTATACTACCATCGCCAGCCATATACCTGCAGTGATTCCCTTATACAGAAAGAATTCTCTCACATCAAGCTGCAGCTGCTTTAAGTTCACTGAGTGCTACTTACATGGTGCAAAATGAACTTGGTGGGCCAGAGAATACAGCCCTCTGAGCTCACAAACCCCAACTCTGAATAGCTGTCTGTTATTATTTATTAAAGAGACAAGGTGGGTGAGATCATAGCTTTTATTGGACCAACTTGGAAGTGGGAAGTTGGAAGCAACTTGAAAGTTAGTCAAATAAAAAAATATTACCTTACGCCCCTTATCTTTCTAATCTCCTGGGACCAACTCGGCTATGACAACACTGCATATTAACATGTATGTCCTGCACTTTCCTTGCATGTAGGATGGTGAATTATACCAACAAACTGAGGCATGAGGAAGTGGACCAAGCAGTAGAGATGACTGTAAATGTCTGGAGTCATATCACACCACTACATTTTGTGACAGTAGACAATGGCAATGCTAATATCATGATTACATTTGCTTCTAAAAGATGCCTGGTTTCTTTGGTGGTGCTTCCTTAAAGAGTATTTCCAAAAGGCGTTTTGAAGTGCTAAGGTTTCCTTTTGAGGAAAGTAAACAACATGAATTTCAGTGCTGCTTATCTTCTCATATCAAGTCAGGCTACTCCTCCTATTGATGTACAGTATCTGGCCCTCATCCCCATAAAATCTGAGCAGCTTACAGTCAAAAATGGACTTTGTCTTCACAGGGCCCCATGAGGTAGAGAAACATTATTCCTATTTTACAGAGCGGGAACTGAGGCACAGGGTAGATTAAATGATTTATTCAAGGTCACACACTGGAAGTCTGGAGTTAAGCCAGGAATTGATCCCAGGTTCCATCTATCTTAGGGTTTTATACAGCTGATCATCACTGTAGTGTTGGATCACAACTGAGTCTCAGTCTAGTGCATCAGCCATTAGACCATCCTTCCTACGTGGTGACTATTACAAGCCAGTGTAAGCTGAGCTGCCTTAAGGCTGCTCTACTTTATGGCAGCCCAGGGGAGGGGGAGAATATAAAGGTGGCGTACAGATACTTTTCTCCTTTCCTGTCACGTCCTGCACAGAGTGCAACTCAGCAGAAAGCACAAATTGGAGACTCTGAGTATAAGGCCTTATTCTGCCCTCAGATACACATGTTAAACTTCCGTTGAATGCAATGGGAATAGCATGGCTGTAACTGAGGGCAGAATGTAGGCTTTGAAAGGAATTACTACTCAAAAGATTTCAGGATTGGGGCCATAGTGCAAATCTACCCTGTACGGTAGATATCAGTCTCTTCATAAAATTGATTACTTTAATAGGGATCATTTAAACTTGTTAAGAAAAATCTGGGAACTCACACGGAAACAGTTTTTAATATTTAGAAATACATGTGTGCCGGACAGATGTGAAAGAAATATTCACAATGTTGAAATTGGGTGGCCCAGATCCTTATTTCCTTGTATGTCCCCTTTGAGCCACTGCATTGGCTCAGAGGGCAAAAAGGAACTAAACGTTGCTTTAAAGCAGCAGCTGAAGATTCCCCTGTAAATACTAGGAGGCATTCTGGGGCAGGCTAAGGACCAGGAGGGGGCATGGCAAAGGTATGAGAGGTGGGACTGGAGCATGATGCACTCTTGCAATCTTGGCCAGCAGCATCATGGGAGTAGCTACCTGGCACAGAAAGTTAGAACTTGGCCCCAGGCAGCTTAAGAGGTTGGCTGGGTCAGGAGAAAGGTGGCTTGAACCTACCTGTGATCCTCTATTTCCCCAGAACATGAAGCAGAGCTCTGGAAAATCTGGGGGTGTAGCTCTGAGTTGTTGACCTAACATATGCCTCTGTGGCTTGAAACATTAGCAACAAAGAGAAGTTAAATGAGATGGAAAGTCTGAGGACCGTGTTTTTATCTTTGCTCAAATTATGGTAGTTTGAAGTTGAATTGATTACTTGGTTCCATCAACTGTCAGCTAAAACCTTTATGTGTGCTTTGCCAGAGCCTGGAGACTTTTTTCCCATTTGATGGGACTTGTGGTGTGCTGGGTCATGTATATGATGGACCCGGAGAAGAAATAGGAGGTGACATTCATTTGGATGAAGAGGAATTTTGGAGAATGGATTATGTCTGGAAAGGCAGGTGTTTTCTTTAACTGATCAGCTCTCCCCGAAAGTGCAGTGAGGTAACAAGCATTAGCTTCAGACTCTTACGGCAACTTTATGTACAGTGAATGTCATTGCATATGTGCCTTTTGCTCATGCCACCGTGGAAATAGGTAACACATGAATACAAGCCAAGTTTGATTTAAAAAAAAAAAAGATTGCCTTAGGTTAGGCTATTGAGTTCACATCTAGGTCCCCAAATAAATGGCTTGATTTGTACTAGCACTGAGTGCTAAGAAATTCCCAATAGGTACTAATTTTTAAAAACAATATTGAGCAAAGTTCACTGGGAACGTGAAGCAGTTTTGCTATATAGAAAGAGTAGCATGCTTCAGCAAACAGGCTGTTTTCAATTATCTTTGTACTATACCCATTATTGGAGCATGACTTTAGTCTAAGTCTAACTTTTCTATCCTATTTCAATGATCCTTAGATAGTGTTCCAGCTGTGCGGGTATTGTATTTCCACTAACTCCACCTCCCAGGCACCCGGGAGATCCAAGGGCTTAATTAGCTGTATTGTAAAGTTCGAGCTGATGTTTTGGGGGAAAAAACCCAGAGCTGGCATTGCTGGGCAAAGTAATGTAAAACCTGCCGTCGCTCATTTCTCTCTCTTTTCCTCTCTCTCTCTTTGCAGAAGGAATCGTTTTCGTTCATCTCTAAATGTCAGAGTTGAGAAGCTTTGACCCAGCTGTTAAACTTATCGGCCCACTCCAACCATTTCACCAGTAGCTGCTTTTTTTCTCCCTTTTCTTTTCTCCGCTAGAACTTTTTCAGTCCTGTCTCGTTTGAGGTTTAAACAAAGTCCTAAGTTCTCACAGGGGTGGTGAAGGACTCCATCTTTCCTCTCAGTGTTTCCATGATTTCTAAAACATGCATTCTTGGAACAAAAGGGCCTCTTCCATGCGGTGCTGGGACTTCTGGGGGTGATGCTGTATTTCAATGTGTAGAGGGCAATAGGGGGAGCTCTTAGAGGGGTCACACGATCCTCTTCTGTGCGGGTCATCTTGCCCCGGAACTCCCTTCCCCCCTGATTGGTCAAATCGACTCTTGGGAAAGTCCTCTGTGGCTGAAACCCATCCTTATTGGTAGAGGGCGATGGGTGGAGTTTTTAGAGGGGTCACATGACCCTCTTCCAGCCTGATCACTCCACCTCGGAACACCCCCAGATTGGTCAAATCTCCTCTCGAGGTGGTCCTATGGGGGTGTGTGAAACCCATCGTGATTGGAGGAGTTCTTAGAGGGGTCACATGATACCCTTTACTTCTGGTCATGTGTCCACCTTGACCCTGAAAATAGTACCCCGGGTCAGAGATGTCACGTGGAACTGGCCAACCCACTGGGTAGAATGTGCATCTAGGGCTGCATTTGGTGAAGAGAACCCCCACTTGCTGCAGTGCAGTGGGAATCCACATGAAGTTTCCTTAGGATCATTTTCCTAGCAAACAAAGGAGGAATTGTGAGCTGTGTCAGGTCAGCTAGTCAAGTGGGAAGGAGCTGGTACAGTCCAGAAAGTGAATCAGTCCTGTCTGGGAAATCAGACCCATGTTGATAAACATTGTGGTTGGAGGTTTTTCCCTGGGAGACTATGAATATTCAGTTAATCTCTTTCCTCCTTAGCCAGCATGAACACAGAGCTATAAATAGAAATGCAAAGGAGAGAAGTGATCTACCTGCCGAATACATGCATTCCAGCGATAGCCCTGGTTGCGGGGAGCTCTTACTGGGGCCAGTGATACCATCTCCTAGGGTCTGTGCTGGCTGGAGGGGATTATGGACATGGACCACTGCCATTGTCCAGACAGGTGCTCAGACACCATGATGATACATGCAGTGTAAACCCCAGACAGACAGATTAAATAACAGAAATTGTGGTTCACATGCTGCCAACCACTCATTCTTTGCCCTTGCAGAGTGTGTTCCTCAGTTATCAGCATCCTTTTGGCCTAAGGTTGTCTAATGTTTGCTTAGATTAAGAAAAAAGTTGAGGTCCCATGCTAATACCAACCTTGTTTCCTAATCTAGACAAACCTAAAACTAGAACAGGTAGAGTTGGCAGATTCCAATAAGTGTATGTCACGGGGTATTGTGGTGATAGCAACGGAGCCTGGGAAAGGCTTCTAAATACCCTAGGCAGACCAGCAGGTTCAGAAAATGCATAGAAAGTATACCGTTTGTTTTCATCCTCTGAGTACTGTCACGGATCCACAGGGTTTGGTCTATGCCCCAGCCTGTAAGCAGTCCCTTGGGAGTGACCCCTTCAGTGTGACAGTCCCCAAAGACCCTCACAGTTACACAAGGGCAGGTCCGCAGCCTCCAAGACTCTGAAACTGGGCCTTCAGGCCCCAGCAAACCCTGTCTCTTTCCATTGCTCCCTGCAGTGAACACAGCCAGCCAGACTCCTGTGGGAGGTTTATACTACACCCCTTCAGGGCACAATGCTCTCAGAGAGTATTTGCAGTGACACAGGCAGTCTTTCCAAAACAAGGTAACAATTTATTAGTCACCTGGCCTAAAGCATCTGAAAGTCTTTAGGTTAACAAAGAAAAGCAAAGGTTAAGATAGAGTTCAGCCTGGCCAACCCTAGGCCTGGGCTCCCTAGTCCTAAGTGTGTGTGAGTGTCTCTCCAAAGGCCAGTTCTTAACCCCGCCACCTTACACCTTTCCTCTTCATTCTCTAGCTGGAGCCTTTGTTCTGATCACCTGTAGGGAGGTGGGGGAAATCTCCTTGTTGTTGACTGCTAAATGTGAATGTCCCAGCCACTGTGGTTCCCATTGTCTTTTCCAGATCCTCCATTGATATGGGTCAGTTTCAGCCAATGCTTAACTACCTATACCACCCCAGACAGATATGTGACACAATGCCTCAGGTCCCTCACTGCCTCAAGAGCAGCTTTTTAACCCTTTATGTTCCATGCATGGCAATGCAAAGCACAGAGGGAAAGTGAGGCATGCATAAGAATCGTAAACGTATTACCAAAATTCCCACTTTGTCATATTTACAACCTCAGGGAGGCAAACCGAGAGCCTGTGAGGGGAGAGCTCACACCTCACTGGGCTGATTCAGGGGATGGATTCAGTCCTTCTCTTGTTTTTTGCCTTCAGACAGTTCATTGTTTGGCCAATTTAGCCCAGGTGCTTCCTTCTGGAAAAACCTAGAGATATTTTACTTTCCCTTATATTAAGCTTATTTATCACTATGGGCCAGAAATTGCATGCAACTCCAAGGGGGAAGATTATTACAGCTCCTCCAAGAACCAAAAATAGTGGGGGCATTTAAGGTGAATCACTCAGGTTGTCAACATCTCCAAAGAGGTGCCACCCCGGGGATGGTTGTATATACTGCTTTGAACTGGGTTTCCCAGAAAGCAACAGACCAAGAAAAAGATTTTTATATAAAAAAGCCGGGGTTAAACTGACTCAGAGCTGTCTTCTGCCCAAGAGGGGCCTCAACCCTTGTGGAAAGTTTGGAAAGACTTTGGCCAATTAGGGCTCCATAAGACTAATTGGTGATTTCTGGTGTGTTTCGAGTGTTTAAATCTGTTTATTGTTTTTATTATGGTTTCTCCGTAATGCTTTTATCTTAAAAATAAATGTGTTTGCTTAGAAGGAGCTTTGTGATAATGTGTAACTGCTGGCAGCACACAGTTCCTAGCCCTTGGAGAGAAAGCAAAGCACAGGCCGTTAGGCAGACTGGCTTGCTGGGAATATCACAGTGTAGGGTAGGAAGCTGTGCAGCCTTAAATTCCCTGGTGGTTGGACAAGGGTCCCTGCCAAGAGGCAAGTGACTGCAGGAGATCTGAAACTTGACTGAGCATTCCTGGAGTGTACCACAAAGGGGGCAGACAGAAACAGGTGCAGTTACCCTGAAACTATGACAACCATGCATCTGGGGATGGGTTAGATAGGACAACAGAGTTTTTTCCAGCTCCTATGATGCTGTGGTTGTGGTGTCCCACTGTTCCATGTATACATCCTTCCTGGGGATCCTTTGGCAAGACATATCTAACCCTTAGATTTTAGCTAATGTTGACTTTTTGTATTCATCCCATTTTGTTGTCTGAGTTTCACTACACAAAAGAATGGTTCATCTGAAAAGTAGTCTCGTTCTTCAGAGACAAAACCAAGCAGGTGCAGAACTAGCAATAGAAGGCTGAGTTTGCTGCTTTCACAGGTTAGGCAAGGTGGGGTGAGCAATTTAGCCACAAGCTCACCACGCAGGCTGCACCTCGGTTGGAAGCTCCTTTCTTCACAGATGAATACCTTGATCTTAGCTGTCTCCCTTGTCTCTTCATCACCTCAGCAGCCCTGCGTGGTCTCTCAAGAACTGCACACCTGACTCTGGCATGCTGAGTGCTATCAGCTGCTGAAACCACAGCTTGAACCAAGAAAGCCTTTGCTGTCACTCGCTCAAGATAGATTTGTATCTAATGAAAAGAAAAATGAACCAGACTGTTCTCAGTTTTTCTCTTTAAAATTAACATGTAGCTCAGTAGGCAGGAAATTATAGGCATGACTGTGACAACCAATTCACTAGCCAGACTCAGCATCTAATTGTAACACCGACAGACTCCAATTGTCAGTGGGTGGGATTGAACCTGGGACCTCTGGAGCTAAATGCATGAGCCTCTACTGCATGAACTAAAAGCAACATGGCACTTGGCTGAGGCTGTAACATATCATTAATCTCTAAGTCAGGGGTTCTCAAAGTGGGGGTTGAGACCCCTCAGGGGGTTATGAGGTTATCATGTGAGGGGTTGTGAGCTGTCAGCCTCCACCCCAAGCCCCGCTTTGCCTCCAGCATTTATAATGGTGTTAAATATATAAAAAGGTGTTTTTAATTTATTAGAGGGTCACAAGAAGGTTGTGAGGCATCAACAATATGGAGGAGGATCAGAATATTATACAGGAAGATCTGGAATGACAGAAATTGGATGAAATTCAATAATACAAAGTGCACTTAGGGTCTAATAATAAGAATTTCTGCTACCAGCTGGGGGTTCATCAGCTAGAAGTGCTACAGGAAGAGAGAAACCTGGGTGTGTAGGTTGATCATAGGATGACTGTGAGTCATTACTTGTGATGCAGCTGTGAAAAAGGCAAAGGTGATCCTAGGATGGATCAGGCGAGGCATTTCCAGTAGAGATAGAGAAGTATTAATGCCATTGTACAAGGTACTGGTAAAACCTCATTTGGAATACTGTGTACAATTCTGGTGACCCATGTTCAAGAAAGATTAAAATAAACTAGAACAGATACAAAGAACAGCTACTAGGCTGAGCAGGGGAATGGAGGGTCTGTCTTATGAGAGGAGACTGGAAGAGTTTGGCTTGTTTAGTCTCAAAAAAAGAAGGCTGAGAGGGGATATGATTGCTCTCTGTAAATAGATTAGGGGGATAAACACCAGGGAGAGTGAAGAGCAACTTAAGCTA
The DNA here is from genome assembly GCF_011386835.1 of Chrysemys picta bellii. NCBI lineage: Eukaryota > Metazoa > Chordata > Testudines > Emydidae > Chrysemys > Chrysemys picta. The sequence goes on along the minus strand of NC_088812.1, from coordinate 9,060,072 downwards.
AAGGACAATCTTGGTACAAGAACAAACGGATATAAACTGGCCATGAATAAATTCAGGCTGGAAATTAGAAGAAGGTTTCTAACCATCAGGTGGGTAAGGTTCTGGAACAACCTCCCAATAGGAGTTGTGGGGACAAAAAGCTTCATTAGTTTTTAGCGAGAGCTGGATACATTTATGAAGGCAATTGAATGATGGGGTTGCTTGTGATAGTAGGGGGAAGGGCTCAACAGCTTGCTTCTGGTTTATGTCTTCTGTTCCTAAAGCTCATGTTTCATGATTCAGTTGGCTACCAGCAGGGATCAGGAAGGCATTATTTCCCCGCCAGTGTATTCTGGGTTTTTTTTTAATCTCCTTCCTCTGAAGCTTATGGGATGGCCACAGTTGGAGATGGGACATTGGACGGGGCAGGTCAGGACTCTGAGTTGGCACTGAACATTCTCTCTCAGGTACTTGGCTGGCTGGTTCTTGCTCACATGCTCAGGGTCTAACTGATCGCCAGTATGGGGTTGGGAAGGAATTTTCCCCCAGGTCAGATTGGCGGTGACTTTGGGGCTATTTCACCTTCCTCTGCAGTGTGCGGGTACAGGTCACTTGCAAAGATTAGCTGGGTATATCTCACTTTAATTATTCTCCTGCCACTTCAGGGGCCTCAGGCATGGGTGCACTTCTCTCCCTCCTGTTTTCTGCCTGTTGCACATAATAAGCTAGTTTCCTGAGGGTCTCATTTACTTTGGCCTCATTTCTGTTGATGTGTTTAATGTATTGTGCCAGGTGGTGTTGGTGGCCTGTGATATACTGGGGGTCAGACTAGATGATCTAGGGGTCTCCTCTGGCCTTAACCTCTATGACTCTTTTATTCATCTGGACCCTGGAAAAGAATTTGGTGTTTGCTTTTCCCTCTCTGTATTTTCCACCTTAGTGATCTGTCAGATGAGACGTTAAACTGACATGCCACCTGGTGCTGCAGTGGTTGCTCAGGTGCAGTTACAATTTCCCTCAGCTGCTGTTAGAGCCATGGAGAAAAAGAAGACAAAGGGCTAAGAGGTATGGCACTGAGATTAGAGGCCAAGCCAGCACCTTCTCTAAAACAATAATGGGCAGGTTGGTGGGAAATGGCCGGTACAGACATTAGTCAAGCCTCCTAGACATGGAAGTGGACAAGGCAGAAAATATGAAGCCTCCTACTTCCTCCAGTAGGTCCCATTTCCTATTTACCCTGGTTTTGCCGAAGATCGTTTGTCTCTGGATACTTTCCCTGCAACCCCACAAAGGTGCCTTGCAACAACACACATAGGACAGGAAATATCAACTCAGATATCTTGGCCTCCTGCTGGAGTGGTAAGGGCTGGGCCTTAAAGGAGCACTCCACCTTTGGCCCTGACAGAGTTACTAGGTATCTGTCTCCAAGTATCACAAGAGTGTAAACACCCCATGGGGGTGTGTGTGTGTGCTATAAGTGATGGTGTAACTAGGGGGGATAAAATTGTGTTTCGAAAAAATTGGCTGAAAATGAAGGGAAACTGCACTTAAGTGAGCTGCATTTGGTTATGGAATGATCTCCTCAAGAGAAGGGGTTGGAGAAAAATTATACCAGCTTCAATAAATCTATTTTAAACCACCCCAGTTAAACTGGTGCAAATCCCTAAATAATACACATTTAAACCAGCTTACCACACCCTTAATTCACTTTAGTTTTTGTTGGTAAATTCCCTACAGCAACTGTCTAGTGGTAACAACCCCTCACTGACAACTCCTTGGACCCTGATTCTGAAGGCTCAGGCTGAGAGATGATGCTGGACAACAGCAGAAGCTGCCCACAGTTCATTCCTGGCAGTGCACAGAAACATTTCTTTTTAGTCATTGGGTGATTAGTCAGGGCTCATTTGCTGGTTAAAGACAGGCTTTGGGTGTGCACTTCTGTGCAATCTCTGCTGATGCAACGTACTCCTGACCAGTATCGCCACCTGTCCAGCACCATTCCTGCCGGTTTTGCCAATGGATCACAATCATGAACTGCAGCATCCTCTGCTAGTCCAGCTCAGTGAGGAGCAATGGTAATGCATCAGTGCAGTAAAATGCTATCAAATAAGAACACTCCAGTTGCTCACACTGGCAGCAGCATTTTACATCCTCTTTGCCCTCATAAGAACATAAGAACGGCCGTACCGGGTCAGACCAAAGGTCCATCTAGCCCAGTATCCTGTCTACCAACAGTGGCCAATGCCAGGTGCCCCAGAGGGAGTGGACCTAACAGGCAGTGATCAGGTGATCTCTCTCCTGCCGTCCATCTCCATCCTCTGACAAACAGAGGCTAGGGACACCATTCCTTACCCATCCTGGCTAATAGCCATTAATGGACTTAACCTCCATGAATTTATCCAGTTCTCTTTTAAACGCTGTTCACTTTGCATTACTGAGTATTCAAGGTGTAGGGCAACAATGAATCAGTCTCTCACTCTGTATAATACTCTCTTTGCAGCACATTCCCACTTCTTGCCTAGAACATAGGTGCTGGAACAAGGGGTGCTGGAGGTGCTGCCGCACCCTCTGACTTGAAGTGGTTTCCATCCTATCCAGGGTTTACAGTTTGGTTCAATGGCTCTCAGCCCCCCCACTATACAAATTGTTCCAGCACCCCTGGCCTAGAGTCATTACATTTAAAGGTGTGCACAGAAAACAGAGTCATAGCCACATAGACTGGATTTTGCACCAGCACCTGACTGGTATCTCATCTGGCTAGGCACCTAGCATCAGGGCCCAATGTTAAAGTTTTGGTTCCAATATATGAGGGCATCTAACCAGTGGCCTGAGAGACCTGCCATGCCATAAGCCAACTCTCAGCCCATCCAGCGGAACTGACTCAGGAATGGGCTCAGAGAGCATCGTCCTGACTTTTTGGTTTGGGCTGCTATTAGCTTTCAGTTCCCTCTGAGTCCTGCCCTGAGCAGATGGGGGGCACAAGAACAGTTTGGGTCTTGGGGTCTTTGCACCTGCAGAGAGAGGAAATGTGGTTTCTTTAATGATCTGATAGATGCCCTCCCATGAGCACAGAACGGAAGGGAAGGTGTGTTCAGCCCTTCGTGCTTTCTTGCACGTTATATTTCCTGCTTTGTTTTTTCCTTTAACCCTGAGGACTCTGAGACCACAAAGGCTCAACCACCTTTTCCTCTCCCTCTCCCAGTCATGCCCAATGGACACCCCACCTTCCACTTTCCCCAACTCCCTCACACCTTCTTAACTCTCCTAGCTCAGTTCCAGTCTCATCTCATTTATATAGGCCCCATTGTGTCAGGGCATCTCTCAGGCACTGTGGATTTATTCTCACAACACCCCTGAGAGCTAGGTCAGTATTAACAGCTGAGGAAACTGAAGCACAGAGAAGAGATCAGCACCCAGACACTCCTATTGAGAACCCCCACACTCATGGGCGGCAGGTATCATAAGCTGGGGAAGGCTGTGCCTTCCCAAACAGCCAGGCATGACCCCACCCATGCTCCGCCCCCAGGTCCCCTCCTGCTTCCCACTGTGGCCCATTCTTCCTAGTTCACCTGTGCAGTGACTTGGGCTGGGGCTGGGGCTGTGGGTGCAGCCCACCTGCCCAGCGCTCCAGGGCTGGCGAGGATGGGGCCATACTACCCACCCTCCTGGCACTCTGGGGCTGGGACCGCTCTGGGGATAGGGGCACTAGCTTGAGACGGGGGCCAGCAGCCGTGGTGGGGGGCTCAGGGCTGTGGTGGGGGGGTGGAAGGTGTTAGGATATAGATATTCAGACCTGTCTGTAAAGGCCTATACTTTAAGAATTTAGGTATATGCTTATTATTTAGCTAGTTATAGAGATACACATCCTCCCATTCCAAACCCGCCATATTGAAATAAGGCAATCTGGGGCTGTTAGACAGGGGATCCAATCTATCACCTCCAGAGAAAGGGAAGAGCCTAGAAGATGTAAAAGGAAATTTAGTTTGATAATTTTCTATTTGGTAAGAACTCACTTAGCAATAGACACAGCTGGGAAACCCCTATGTCTTTATAGATGTCGTTGTGAAATCCTCACTTCTGCATTGTTTTGTCATTATAGTTCCCACTTTGCTATTGTTTATTTGCATGGTCTCTAGCTGGTTCTGTGATTGTTTCTGGCTGCTGTATAATTAATTTTGCTGGGTGTAAACTAATTAAGGTGCTGGGATATAATTAGTTGGCTAATCGTGTTACAATATGTTGGGATTGGTTAGGTAAATTTCAGTAGAATGATTGGTTACGGTTTGGGAAACACTGAGTTAAGGTATAGCTAAGAATATTACTATATAAATTAGGGGCAAACAGGAAGTAAGTTGGGATTCAAAAATAAGGAAAAAGGAACTTGGATTTAAGTTTGCTGGAAGTTCACCCCAGTAAACATCGAATTGTTTGCACCTTCGGACTTTGGGTATTGTTGCTCTTTGTTCATGCGAGAAGGACCAGGGAAGTGGGAGAGTGAAGGAATAAGCTCTCTAACAGCTTGGTGCCGTGACTCAGAAGGGGGGGGCCTTGGCCAGAAGGGGTAGGGCTGGGGGCTAGCCTCCCCCAGCTCACGGTCTTTGCGCCTCCAATGCTCACACTCCCCTAATGGAGGCCAGGGCTGGCTCTGGCTTTCTGGCCGCCCCAAGCAAAAAAAAAAAAAAAAAAACACGGCGGCCAGAACAGCAAAGCAAAAACAAAAACAAAAAACTGCAGCGCGGCTGGAGCCAGGGGGCAGGGGACTCCCTTCCCTGCAGATGTGCCCCGACTAGCAGGGGGAGGGAGCGGGGGGAGAGAGAGAAGGGGGGCGGCCAGGTCTTCAGCGGAGCGCTGCCACGCGGCCCCTCACACCGTGCCCCACCCCAGAGCCTGCACCCCCAGCCAGAGTCCTCACCCCCTGCACCCAACCCCCTGCCTCAGCCCTGAGTGCCTCATCCATAGCTCCACCCCACAGCCCGCACCCCCAGCTGGAGCCCTCCCACCCCTGCACCCCAACCCTTTGTCTGAGCCCTGAGTCCCCTCCCACACTCCAAACCCCTGAGCCCCACCCCCACCATATGAATTTTGTTATGTGCACCAATATGAAGATGATGTGTCACACATCACCTCCATATTGGTGCACATAACAAAATTCATTCCGCACATGGGTGAGGAAAATTAGAGGGAACACTGGTTGACCGCATGAAATACCTTAAGAAGGAAAGTTCTGGGAGTGTTTTTAAGTGACAGTGGCTCCCCCTCCACACTTACCATGTGACTGTCATCTCTTTGGACCCCCTTGCTAATGAAAACATGAGTCTGGCTACAAAGGGCACAGATCAGAGAGAACTAGTTATGAAACATGCGGGTGGACGCTTCCGTTCCCGTGGAGTTTGTGGAGATAAGCTTATCCCCTTACGGGGGATTCAACTGAAACCGCTCAGCTGCCTCAAACTCTTTGTCTTCTCATCTTTCTTTCTTTCAGGCAGCAAATCCATGCTGTCCACTTACTGCTGAGCCCCTGCTCCCTTCATTGGAGATGGCCGATAGCCTTTGATGAGCACAGTTTGGTGTAACAGCTCAGGAGTCGGGGGCTATTGTAATATGGGTGGAATCATAAAAAAGCTTATTGGAAAAGTGGCTGTGAAATCTCTCATACATTTCCTGTGAGTTTGAAGTCAGGTCTCCCTGTAGGACATTTCATTCCTTCTCTCCTGCAGCTGTTCCTCATTTCCCAGCCATAGATTCTTCCTATTTTGCTGGAACATTTGAGTGTACCCTTGGGGTTTGGAGAGGGGAAGGGAGTAAACATCTGCACGTGGTTCTCCCCAGTACAATCCCACCCTCTCCCTTCCCCTTTGCAGTTTGGCCCAGCTACATATAGCTTCAGACAGACCAAAACAATGGAGCAGGTCTGGGGTTAGTAATCAGAAAATGGAGATCAGCTGTGGCTGCCTCTGAGTTGGGCTGTGATTTGATGGAACTGAGGCCAGGTGGGTTCCTCCTCACCCCCCGGCAGCACAGCAGCCCACAGAGGACAGGACTTTGCAGGAGAAAAAATGATTTGAAATACGAACACAGAAACAACTGAAACGATTCAAACAGGTCCCTGTCCCTACTGTCAGACAGGCTTTCAGTTTGGGCGATGGGATGATATAGGGTGATGCTGTGGACAGGGGAGGTTGTAGCAATGACTAGAATCTTGAGTCCTGCCCCAGCATTCACTGGACACGTGTAGCAGGGCAGTGCCCCGCTCCTGAAAAAAGGTAAGCTTATTGGGTGTGGCTGCAGCTGTGGCCGCTTCACCAATCAGGCCACAGCTGGCCCTGATAAAAGGGCTGAGCTGGGTCAGCTTTCTCTCTCTCTCACTTGCCTGTCTGAAGGAGGTGCAGCCCAGAAATAAGCAGAGGCACCTGGTCCTAACCCCTTGCCAATGCTGAATGGCCATTACAGACTGCAGTGTGCCCCTTGAGAAAGGGGCTAAAGGATGACTGGCAGTAGACACTGAGGCAAGCTGGGGATAAAGGGTTGGAGGGTTCCCTGGGGAGGGGAGACTCAGCGCGGGGGTACTGCGGAGGGCAGAACGCTGAGGTACATGGGGTCTGGGATGGACATGGGGGCCCTAAGGCAGGCTGGACAAGAGCTAATTCCCAAAACAACCAGCATGAGGTGCCGCACCAGTGAGTCTCACTGTGCTACAACATGTGTAACATCTGGGATGGATTCTGGCTTCATGGAGCCAGACTTTCAAATATTCAGCACCCCTGCTTAGGGATACAGCTTCAAAAGATCTCCTGATTGTCAGAATTTAAGATTTTACATAGCAGGTTTTTCTCCTAAGGAGTTTTGCACTTAAAATGTTCATCTGTGCCAAAACGGACCAGTCCCAGGAGCTACCAACCTTTACTATGAGAACTGCACAAACCCAGGCCGGAACACACAAGTGTGACACAAATAGCTTGTGACATATGTCCTATCGGCACCACCTTCCAATGCACTCAGAATCCAAAGTCAGGCCAAGCCAAAATACCTCTATGTGGCTCCATTTCCCTGGCAGGGTTTGCAGTCTTCTGTATAAAATGTTTTAAGAGGAGACTATGAATGAGTTTAAAGCCAGCCAAAGAGAGTGGTCCCCAGTGTTAGGGAGGACTTGGTCCAAGATGACAGATTCTAAGGCCAAAAGGGACCAGAGTGATCATCTAGTCTGACCTCCTGTATAGTACAGCCCCTCCTCCCCAAAATAGAGAACTTCCCCCAAAATAATTCCTTTTGAACTAGAGCGTGTCTTTTTAAAAAAAAAAAATCCAATCTTGATTTTAAAATTTCCAGTGTTGGAGAATCCACCACAATTTTGGCAAATTGTTCCAATGGCTAATGGTTAAACCAGGGGTCGGCAACCTTTCAGAAGTGGTGTGCCGAGTCCACTTACTCAATTTAACTTAAGGTTTCGCATGCCGGTAATACATTTTAATGTTTTTTAGAAGTCTATATAAGTCTCTATAAGTCTATATTATATAACTAAACTATTGTTGTATGTAAAGTAAACAAGGTTTTCAAAATGTTTAAGAAGCTTAATTTAAAATTAAATTAAAATGCTGATCTCACGCCGCCGGCCCACTCAGCCTGCTGCCAGCCTGGGGTTCTGTTCACCTAGTTTGGCAGTGGGCTGAGCGGGGCCTGCGGGACCCCAGCTGGCAAGGGGCTGGCAGGGGCTGGCAGCTGGGACCCCAGAGTGGGGGTGCAGGTGGGAATGTGGGGGGCGGGTGCAGGAGCTCCCGTTTAGTGCTCAGGGTGGGGGTGGGTATGTGGGGGGGTGCAAGAATCAGGGCATGGGGTGTGGGGGGGCTGGAGTCAGAACGGGGCTGGAGGTGTATGAGGAGGTGCAGGGGTCAGGGCAGAGGGCTGGGGTGCTTGGCTCATGGGGGTGCTCACGGCAGGGGGCTGGAGGGGATGACCAAGCTTCTGCCTCCTGCCCCCTCAGGAGAAATTGGTGGGCGGGGGGACGGGACTGAGTGGGGCCAGGACCCCGGCAGGCAGCAGCGTGCCATTAAAAATCGGCTCGCGTGCCGTCTTTGGCACACGTGCTGCAGGTTGCCAACCCCTGAATTTGTTTCATTTCAATTCCCAGCCATGGGCTATTGTTACACCTTTGTCTTCTCCCATTGTCAAATATTTGTTCCCCATGGAGGTACTTACAGACTGTAATGAAGTCACTCCTTAACTTTCTCTTTGTTAAGCTAAGGCCATGTTTACATGTACAGTGCTGCAGCTGTACCGATATAGCTGCCCTGCTGCAGCACATGTAGTGAAGATGCTCTATGCCTACGGGAGAGAGCTCTCCCATCGGCATAAAAAACCACCCCTGTGAGCGGCATAAGCTATGTGATGGGAGAAGGTCTCCTGCCGACATAGTGCTGTGCACTCTAGCACTTATGTTGGTGTAACTTATGTCGCTCAGGGGGGTGGAATAGTCACACTCTTGAGTGACTTAAGTTTTGCTGGCATAAGTGGTAGTGTAGACATAGCCTAAATAGACTGAGTTCCTTCAGTCTGTCAATACACGGCATCTTTTATCGTTCTCATGGCTCTTCTCTGAACCCTCTCCAATTTATCAACATCCTTCTTGAATTGTGAACACCAGAACTGGATGAACCAGTGCCAAATGCAGAGGTACAATAACCTCTCTACCCCTACTCAAGATTCCCCTCTTTATGAAGCACCCATGTATGCATTCAGAAGCCTACCCAGGGATTTCTGAGGCCACTGGTGTGGGGTGGGCTTGTCTGCCCAATCACAGAATTTTATTGACCTGAAAAAAACATTTTAGGATTGGACATTTGTAATAAGATTCCTCTAGAGCTTCTCATGGGAGAATACTATATGCAAAGAGGCAGGACATTGTCTCCCCCACAGGGTAACTTCAATGTGCACTGCCTCCCCCACCAGGTACATTGAATGAGTATTGCTTCCCATATAGGGAACTGTGAATGGATGCAGCCTCCCACACTCAGTACCCTGCATGAATTCTTCCTCCCCCACCAGTTACTCTGAATGGGCACTGCCTCTCCAACTGGGTGTCCTGATCCAGCACTGCCTTCCCCACTGTGAGCCCTTATTTGTTGCAGCCTCTCTCACCCTGAACCCTAAATTGGTGCTGCCAGGTGCCTCCCTCACTGGGCATCCTGAATGGGTGCTGCCTCCCCCACTGGGAAACCAGAATGGGTGCTCCCCCGCCCCTCAAGTAACCTGCATGGGCAATGCCTCCCATCCCCTCCTCACCAGGTACATGAATCAGCATTGACTCCCCTCCTGGGAACTGTGAAGCAATGCTATCTCCTCTACTAGATATCCTGATTGGTGCTGCCTCCACCACTGGGTACTCTGAATAGGCAATGCATCCCAGCTAGGATCCCAGAATGGGCACTGACTCCCTTTACTAAGAACTCCCCATCTCACCTCAATAGCCGTTACCCCAGGTACTCTGACTGGATCCACCTCCCCTTTACACCTAGGGGTATTCTGAGTGCAGAGGTGACATGTGGGGGGCATAATTCTAGTTTCTCAATCAAAATGTTGTGTGGCACCAACTCAAATGCCTTACAGAAGAAATAGTGTCATAGAGTCGTATATTAATGTCATGCTGTTGGGAGTGTCTCACAACTGGGCAGACTGTTAGAAACAGGGCAGATACCCCAAGCTGGTGGTGTGGTAATTAGATTTCACCAAACCAGTAATAAATATGAACTCCTGGATTGCTGGAGTCCCAGAAAATCCAGCCAAAGTGAAAATATTTAGACTTTTTCCAGGAAATCTGTCCTCTCCCTTACCAAATTTACCTTAACCAAAGTGAGTTGTGATGCAGTGTCTCTCCACCCTGTACATTCAATGAAATTCACTCTCGCACTCTTAATAAACTCTTCACTACCTGACCAAGACTCAGTCCTAATATAGTTTATATGCCATTCTCCTCCACAATTTCCTCTGGAATAAAGGTGGTAGCATCAGCATGCAAAGTAGTAGAATGGGCACTCACGGGTGGGGGTTGTGAGTGCAGATTGTGGGGTGACCTTAATGTTTGGGCAATTTGGTTTATATGGGCAGGAGCCCCACAGTGATGACAGACTGTCTCCTTTCCCTTAGGGTAAGAAGTTTTAAAATCTGGCCTCCCTTGAAGTTTTTTAACAAAGTTGGGGTTAGATTTATTCTTGGACAGTTTATCCCTTTTAACCTGGGGAGCAGAGGGATTACCCTTCCCCTGGGGTTTAGATCCCTCACGAGCCCTTGACTCAATATATTCATCAGCAATTTCTGCTGGGAAGGTTTTTTTTGTCACAGATGGCAGCTTTTACCTTATCAGTGACTGTCCACAATAATTACTCTTGTGCCACCAAATCAAACGGCTTCAGCCCCTGCCCATTTTTTCATATAATTACACATCTTATGCAAATATTCCACAAGTGATATTGTCAAACATTTCACAATTTCTGTACTTCAATTGATAGGCCTCAGAAGTGATCTTAAATCATTTCAATACATTTTGTTTACATTTCTTATACACCATAACATCACCCACCTCCATATCATTACAAACTTGTGTGGCTTTCCCAGTCATCCTGGTTAAGAGGATGGGCACTCATTTATCCTCTGGATTGTATGGATCCCACACAATCTCTCAAAGGTGGATAGAAACTCTTCAATGCAATCAGTCTCTTGATAAATTGGGCAGGCTTTCTCCCACCCCCTCCTGTTGAGAGGGGATGTACTCCCAGGCTGTGGCAGTTCCAGGACTTTGAGCTAAAGTGCATGAGCTCTCTCCTCAGCTGCTCCATGCGTCTTTGGTGATGTAATTAACTCTGCGGGCCATAGAGGGCTCCTGGTGTCCTTTTGCTTCCCTTATCAAGTTACTATAATTCCCAGCTGCTTATATTTATTACTATTACCTTCCCCTTTTGGGGGGATGTGATGCAGCATTGGGGTAAGGGGATGCAGCACAGAGGGGAAACGTTGCAGTACTGAGGGGGAGAGGATACTGCATTGAGTGGGAAGGGATGCAACATTGAGGGGGAGATGGTGCAGCATTAGGGTGGGAGGGAATGCAGCATTGAAGGAGAGAGGTGCTGCATTGGGGGAAGGGGATGCAGCATTGGGAGAAGAGGATTCAGCATTAGGGGCGGGGGGGTGCATCATTGGGGCAGAGGACGCTGTATCGAGTTGGAGAGGCTGCGCGTGACTGTGGGGGAGACTGATGCACCATTGAGAAGGAAAGGGGATGCAGCGTTGGTGGAGGGGATGTAGCATTAGAGGGAGGGGATGCAACATGGACCCGTGGGTGCTGATAATGGCATTAGGCAGCTTCCCACAGTGATCACTCTGGCCACCTCTCCCTTGTGCCAATTAGCTGTCCGTTCCAACCCCCTCCTGCACAGTATTTTCACCTCATCCTAACTCCATCTGCCATGCATACCTTCCTCCTTCCCCTTCTTCCTCCCCTCCCACATTCTCCTGCACTATCCCCCATTGTCCTTTCATAGCTCCTCTCCCTTCCCTTGTTTCTCCGTTTAACAATTCCCCACCCAGCAAAGCCCCACCCAAAGAATAAAAAACTTGATGGCATTAAGGTGCCCTTGCTCACTCTGCATGGGTATCCTAGCCCTCTCTCCCAGCCTGTGTCTGCCTGTCTATTTAGACTGTAAGCTCTTTGGGGCAGGGGCTGTCTCCAACTCTGGGTATATGCAGCTCCTGGCACAAGGGGACCCTTGTCTTGGTGGGTCCTCAGGCTAGGCTCTACCATAATACTAATAAAAAGTCCTGTGGCACCTTATAGACTAACAGATGTATTGGAGCATAAGCTGTACAGGTTTTTGTATATTGCCATTCCTAATATCTGACTTGTGTTCATTTATTCTTTTACATAGGTACTGTCCAGTTTGGCCGATGTGTAGATTGGTCCAGGCTGAGGTTGATGGTGGGGTGGAAGCTGTTGAAATCATGGTGGAATTCTTCCAGAGTCTCCTTCCCATGGGTCCATCTTGCAAAACTGCATGCTTCGGAAAAGCTCAAGTTAGGAGGGCACAGGGTCATGTTTACTCCTCCTGGTCACTCACTTCCCCCTCCCCTCCTGGTCTGTTAGTTGGGCTAAGGGTACATCATAGCGATTGATTTATCGGGGATTGATATATCATGTCTCATTAAGACGCGATATATCGATCCCTGAACGCGCTCCCCGTCGACTCCGGAACTCCACCGGAGCGAGCGGCGGTAGCGGAGTCGACAGGGGAGCCGCGGCCGTCGATCCCATGCTGTGAGGACCCAAGGTAAATCGATCTAAGATACTTCGATTTCAGCTACGCTATTCACGTAGCTGAAGTTGCGTATCTTAGATCGACGCCTCCCCCCAGTGTAGACCAGCCCTAAGGCTGCTTACAAAGGACTTACAGTTGCTTTCAGCAATCTGCATAACAATTGGTATTCCAGCTGTGGGCGGTGATTTCAGTATGTTACTGGGTTAACAATTTTTTTTCCTTACAATTATATCTCCCCCTTTAAGTTCTATATTCCTATCATATACAAATTTTACACTATCATGCTATCTTTGAAGTTCAGTACATGTCAGTCTAAGTGTCGCTGAATTCTGCTGTATTTCTAATTACATGACCCGAACACAACATTAATTGCAATGACTAGCTGTGGTTTGTTTGGAATCCTTGATTCGTCGTCTTCTTCTTGTTCTGCATCTGTCATCTGTAGAGTTTGCTCTATTGATCGTTCTTTCTGAGGAACAAACTATAGATGTTGACTGTTTCTATTGGACTCTCCACTGTCTGTCTCGATCACATGATCTGGGTGCTGAATTCTTTTTCTTTATGACAGCTGGAGTTGTCCATCCTTTTTCTTCATCCAGTTTGACACAAACATGGTTACCAGGTTCTAGACTTGGCAGTTCTCTAACCGAGTGACTGTTGTAAAAGTATTCATAAGCCCATTTAACCTTTTTATCCGATTTGGCTATTCTCTTCATGTTTGGCCACTTTGGAGACAGATTATGTTCCAGATTTGGAGCAGTAGTTCTGACTTGTCTTTCCATCAGGAGTTGTGCTTGACTATATCCAGAATATGTAACTATTGGTGTTGATCTGTAACTAATTATCTAGACCATTCCTGACAGGTGTTTGTCCAACCTGCTCTTAAAAATCTCCAATGATGGAGATTCCTCAGCCTCCCCAGGCAATTTATCCCAGTGCTTAACCACCCTGACAGTTAGGAAGTTTTTCCTACTGTCCAACCTAAACCTCTCTTGCTGCAATTTGAGTCCATTGCTTATTGTCATATCCTCAGAGATTAAGAAAAACAATTTTTCTTCCTCCTCCTTGTAACAACCTTTTACATACTTGAAAACTGTTATCATGTCCCCTGCCAGTCTTCTCTTTTCCAGACTAAACAAAACCAATTTTTTCAATCTTTCCTCATAGGTCATGTTTTCTAGACCTTTAATCATTTTTGTCGCCCTTCTCTGGACTCTCTCTAATTTGTCCACATCCTTCCTGAAAAGTGGCGCCCTGAACTGGACACAATACTCCAGTTGAGACCTAATCAGAGCAGATTAGAGCGGAAGAATTACTTCTCGTGTCTTGCTTACAACACTCCTGCTAATACATCCCAGAATTATGTTTGCTTTTTTTGCAACAGTGTTACACTGTTGACTTGTATTTAACTTGTGGTCCACTATGATCCCCAGATCCCTTTCCGCAGTACTCCTTCCTAGGCAGTCATTTCCCATTTTGTATGTGTGCAACTGATTGTTCCTTCCTAAAGGGAGTACTTTGCATTTGTCCTTATTTGTCCAATCTCAGCCTCTCCATTTGCTTGTGGGTAATGTGGACTACTAGTAATATGATCAAAATCGTAGAATCATAGACTATCAGGGTTGGAAGGGACCTCAGGAGGTCATCTAGTCCAACCCCCTGCTCAAAGCAGGACCAATCCCAACTAAATCATCCCAGCCAGGGCTTTGTCAAGCCTGACCTTAAAAACCTCTAAGGAAGGAGATTACACCACCTCCCTAGGTAACCCATTTCAGTGCTTCACCACCCTCCTAGTGAAAAAGTTTTTCCTAATATCCAACCTAAACCTCCCCAACTGCAACTTGAGACCATTACTCCTGTCATCAGGTATCACTGAGAACAGTCTAGATCCATCCTCTTTGGAACCCCCTTTCAGGTAGTTGAAAGCAGCTATCAAATCCCCCCTCATTCTTCTCTTCTGCAGACTAAACAATCCCAGTTCCCTCAGCCTCTCCTCATAAGACATGTGCTCCAGCCCCCTAATCATTTTTGATGCCCTCCGCTGGACGCTTTCCAATTTTTCCACATCCTTCTTGTAGTGTGGGGCCCAAAACTGGACACAGTACTCCAGATGAGGCCTCACCAATGTCGAATAGAGGGGAACGATCACGTCCCTCGATCTGCTGGCAATGCCCCTACTTATACAGCCCAAAATGCCATTAGCCTTCTTGGCAACAAGGGCACACTGTCGACTCATATCCAGTTTCTCGTCCACTGTAACCCCTAGGTCCTTTTCTGCAGAAGTGCTGTACTGCAAAGTGCATTGCTGACATGTATAAGAAATTGTAGAGTAATCATGTTTGTGACAACAAGAAAATATAAGGTAATTAAAAAAATAGAAAAGATTGTTGGCCATCTTCTCTCAGCAGTATCTTCATTGAACTGCGACAAGTTTCCCCTCATTGGTAGCAGGGTTTTGGTCCTTACTCCCATCAGTGTTTACATTGAACTGTTTTGGCACCACTGTGATTGGGTATTCCTGTGTGCCAAAAATGCTAACTCAGGGTCTGAACCAGAAGAAACAGCCTTGTGTAACTGTCTCAACAGCTGATTCCACCTTACCATTATTCAGTGGGTGTGCTAAGGAGCTGGTGTGGTGGTCAAACTCCCACGTGCATGCAAATTCCTTGAATTCTTCCAGGACAAACTGGGGTCCATTACTGGTGAATACAGTGTTTGGAATGACATATCTCACAAAATTGACTTTCAGTTTGCCAATCACTGAGTTGCTCCTTGTATCAGGCAGGACATAGACCTCCCAGAAGTTTAAATAGTGGTCCACTATAATCAAGTAGTGCTTTTCTTTTAAAGTAAATAAGTCCACTCCCACCATTTCCCATGATTGGGTGAGCAGCTCATGTGGTAACAAAATCTCTTTTTACTGGATGTTAATACATGATTGGCAGGTGCCACACCCGTTTATCAAGGAGCAGAGTTGCACATTCATTCCTGGCCAATAAGCACACAGTCGAGCTCATCTAAGACAGTGGCCAATGCCCAGATGTGAGGCATGTATTTTTAACATGATATTCTTATGTAATGAAGTGGGGACAAGAGCTCTTTGTCCTAGAAATATAAATCCATCCTGCACATTCAGATCATCTTTAATTTAAAATATGGTTCTGCTCCTACTGGCTTTTGTCTTCTGGCCACAGTGCTAGAATCACTTTCTTGACTTCCTGTAGTTGGATGTCTTTTTGTATAGCCTCTTTCATTTCTATCAGCTTCGCTGTTGAAACTGGAAGATAGTGCAGCATGTTAATGGATTCAGTATCCTGATCCCCTTCCCACAAATTGCTGGTGCTGGGTATATATGCCTTGCTCAGGATGTCAGCCATGGGCAGTGGGTGAAGCCCCACTCTGGGGAGGCTAGCCTCCAGCTCCGCCCCTTCTGCCCATGCCCTCCCCACAGCCGTAACCCTGAGACCCCCTGCACCCCCCCACGGCCAGAGCCACAAGTCCCCCCTGCCGCCCAGAGGAGCCCTGGGCTGGCCGAAGCCCCAAGTCTCCCCCTTCCCTGCCCAGAGGAGCCCCGGCTGGGCTGGCCGAAGCACTGAGCCGAGCCTCCCCCTGCCCGGAGGAGCCCAGGGCTGGCCACAGCTGTACTGTGCTTCCCCTCCCCAGACCCAACCAGCCCACTGCCCAGGGGAAAAGCATCTGTTAGAAGACGCTTTTGATATGCCCGATGCAGGTTCCAGGGCAGCTGAGGTGGCGGTTTGTGCCTCCTCAGCCACCCTGGAACCTGCATGGGGCATAATAAAAGCAAACACTTCGCCGCCAAACCCCGCAACTGGGGTTCCGGCAGCCGCAGCAGCGCCGGGGGAGGCAGAGCCTCCCCTGGCCTATTATTCCCGGTGCCCAGGGTGTCGGCTAACACCAGTAATCACCCTGGACAATATCTGACCTCCACCTGGTAGTGCTTGAGGTGTATCAGCATAGACTGCAATCTTTTTGGAGCACTAAAAAGGGCCTTTGCGATGATTTTCTCTATGAATTTGTGATCTGATTGCAGTATTACTGCGTAGCCATAGATGTATTGATGGAATCACTTCACTCCAAATACCACAGACAGAAACTCCTTCTATTTGCACATACTCCTGTTCAGTCTCTGACAGGGCTCTGCAATCATAAGTAATCAGTTGCTCCTGCAAAAGAGCCACCCCAATCCTTTCTTCATTACATCACACTGGTGTGTCAGTGTCTCTCCTGGCCGGTAGTACTTCAGGACAGAGGTACTCAGTATTATTTTTTTCAGCATGTCAAATACTTCCTGTTGGTAACTTGCCCAGACCCACTAAACATCCTGCCTTGTGAGCTGATGTGTGGTTCTGCTACTGCAGCCAAGTGTGGACAAAATTTGGACAGAAAATTTATCATTCCTTTAGCCCTTTCACATCTGCTGGAGCTGGCATGTCTCTGACTGCTTTGATCTCACTGGGACCTGCATTCAGGCCCTCTGCGGTGAGCAGATATGCAATGTATATCACCTCATGCTGTTTGCATCACATTTTTTCTGGGTTGAGTTTTATGTTCTTGTCCCTGCATTGCTGTAGAAATCTTGTAGTTTTCTGTCATGGTCTCATTCGCCTTCTGTATCATTGCTCCCTTCACCTATCATGAGGATATCATCTGCAATTGTTTCCTTCAAGAATTTGGGGGAGTCCTCTCTGGAATATGTCTGGTGCTGGGCTTATACCTATCAGTATGGGCAGACATATGTAATGACGAAATGGTGTTGCAAAGTTTTCAGCAGGCTGGACTCTTTATGCAGGCTTATGTGCCCAAACCCATTCCTCACATCACAAACTATCAAGATTCTGGCTTTGGAAATTTCTGGCAAGATGTCATCAACTGTGAACATTGGATGGTCATCATCATTATCACTCCCATAACTGCATTGGTCGTTGGGGCACCATCATTGACGAGCAATCAAACAATTGTCTCCACCCCTGACAATTGTGTGTCAGTGCTTGAGTCTCCACGAAGTCCATTTCTGTCCACGCTTTTATGTTGTCAATCCATCTCTTCTTCTGTCTACCTCTTCTTCTCTTCCCCTCTACTGTCCTGTGGAGGATGATCTTGGATAGGCCAGATGATCTTGTTACATGGCCGTACCACTTCAGCTTGCGCTTCTTCACGGTCATCAGGAGGTCTTCATATGACCCAGCGCATTGGGTGATAATGTTGCGGATCTCTTCATTAGTGACGTAGTCAAAGTAGGAGATACCCAGGATTTTATGGAAGCATCTCATCTCTACTACCTGTATTTTCCATTCAAGTTCTGCTGTAAGGGTTGTGGAAGCAGAGAAAAGAACTGACAGAAGGAAACTGCAATGCATGACGTTTGTTAGCAAGAGTCAGGCTAACTGTAACCCTGTTAACGCGAGATTTGTAGAAGCGAGGATTGTGTGAGGCG
Source organism: Chrysemys picta bellii (assembly GCF_011386835.1). Classification (NCBI taxonomy): domain Eukaryota; kingdom Metazoa; phylum Chordata; order Testudines; family Emydidae; genus Chrysemys; species Chrysemys picta. Next base: position 9,042,339 of record NC_088812.1, on the reverse strand, counting down.
GGTGAGAAAGAACTGTGTAAGAAGTCATGATGACCTCAGCATAGATAAAGTGTAGAAGACCTTGTGTAGATAAGGAATAGAAAATAATTGTATGTTGGCAAGAGTCAAAACAACTGAGGAAATGAGATATCAAGATGGCCTATGTATAAACAAAAATGCTGCTGTCTCTCATTATTTCTGTAATGAAAGGTATAAATGCTTGCTGTAATTAGTTACCGGAGAGAGACCTGTTTGCTCTCCCTCTGCACATGTGAGAGTTAATAAAGCATCTGACTTGCTATACCTAAACAAATAGTGAGAACTCCGTTTTTCTCCGACAATTTGGGGGCTCGTCCGGGATGGCAACGCCCACTGAGGCAACGGCAGCTGCTACGGATCGTTCCCCTTCGAACCCCATGGCGCCACAATAGAGGTAAGAGACCTTTTGAAATCTCTATTGGGGTGTCGGAGGAGGACTGTCCGTGGGGCCGTCTGCCCCTGTTGGGCTCACGCCATCCGAACTTATTGAGTGTGCAGCAAGGTCAGATGCTGAGCGGCGTAATAGGGGAATTGTTTGCCGCCCCCTGTAAGCATATGCTAGGTGCATAGGGTTTGCACCTGTGTTGAGGGGTTGTTACCGCCTCAAGAGGGGTTTTTTTACCGCCTCAAGTGATGCATCGAGGTACTTGGGAATAGTACCTGGAGGTACTCAGGAGTAGTACCTGGTATAAGGCCTTGGTGTGTGTGTGGTCTGTGTGTGTGTGTGTACACAGTGTGAATTGAGTGTTACCGGAAGACGCCCAGAGTACTCTGCGAAGTCTTTTGGCTCGTGACCAGAACTACTCTAACGCAAGCCCGGTAACTAGAGGATCTTTTAGGAGATCCGACCCATGTAGGTTGACTCGGCCTGGCATCGTCCGGCGAGGAGGCTACCTGGGTCTAGGAGTGTGTGCACCCATCTTCCCTCCCCTTTTCCTCTCCGTGTGAGCCACTGACAGTCTGACCATCTCACTGGATGCAACAGAGTAAGCGGCGCTTTCTCTCTGAGATTAGCCGACGCTCTTTGCTGAAGGGAGGTGTAGGGGGTCATGGCTATCCTCGTTAGTCACTCCTGTGTGAATACCCTGTAGGGAGAGTCCTTAGTTTATGAACCGCTAGTGCGGACAGGGCATCCTTCCCCTTTGAGTGTGTGATTGGAAAAATGGGTGGGGGACAGTCTAAGTCTTCCCTTTCACCCCCTAAGGGTACCCCAGCTTATTTCATGTACGTACATTATGGTACTAAAACCTGCAGGTATTTAGAGAATTGAAATCATTACACGCGTGAAAATTCATCTAAACAATGCCCACTAGAAGGTACCTTCAATCTAGATAAGATCATACATCTCAGAGGAGCTTTTAATCACCAAAAAGCCTCTGACACACAATGGGAGCAATTTGTCTATTGAGGAAAGGAACGGGTTAATTTGAAATTCAGCTTGGTCCAGAGATAAAGAGAAAGTTAATCTGCGTTCAAGGTCAAGAATCAATGCAGACCAGGCTAAATACAAAGAAAAACTGCTTTCGGCCCCAGCTGACTGTGAAAAAATATAGACATAGTCAAACCAAAGGCAATACAAGTTACAGTGCTGAGATTACATTTGCAAAGCTTAACTGTCCAGTGAGATCCAACAGTCTGCCTTTGCGACCCTGGAGCCGGCGTGGTTTGGGGAAGCTGAAGAAGCCACAGGCAGCCGGCCTGGACTGGAATCACTGAAAAGACGCCCCAGGAGACCTCAGGGTGTAAAAGAACTGCCCTCCCAAGAGAGGAAGCAAGTTGGAGATTGCACAGCACCTTCTCTGAACGTTATACACAGACATGGCCAGTCTGGACGTACGTGTGTGAGTATGAAAGTGTGCCTACTCTCAGCCGCAGTAAGTCTGAGAACCGGAGAGGGATTTAGCATTCCTCTTTCCACCCCGGCTGACCGGGAAGGGTGTCAGGTGGATCTACTCCAGTTGTAGCAGGACTGGGCAATAGAGAAGTTGGAGAAAAGGGAAGAGTTGTGTACTTGATAACTAGAATTGAGCAATTAAGAGCATAGATCATGAACCAGGCAGCAACTCAAACCTACGCCCAGGGCAAGTTGCAAGCCTTGAGACAGGACTTCCAGGCAGAAAAGGAAGCACTGGCTAAGCAAGTACCGGTCCTTCAGGGACTTGTCAGAATTTAACCATTTGTGTTTGCATATGCTGTAAGAGCAGTGTGTTTGCCACAAGAGAAAATTGAATAGTTAAATGCCAATGGGTCATGCGTTTTGCCCAAGTGGCAAGCCTCACGAGGGAGGACTCGGGTAGCCTTGTGAGTAAGAATGTTTAAGAGAAGAGACCAGGAAGGGTGGGGGCTAGTTGAAAAGCCCACCCTCCTATCTAAATTGGTAGTGAAAAAGCTGGTGCCCATGGAAGGGACGGTTCAGCGAGAAAAGCAGGATCGGGCCCAAGCGGGCAGGCAATAGATAGAGAGATTGGAGAACAGGTTGGAAACTTTGAGGGCATAGTGGAAGGAAAGGAGTAAGTAATTATAAGCATGGGGGATTTCAAATCCCCAGGATAATAATTGAAATGGTAAAATGCGTGTAAGACAGAGTCTTTGTACCAAGGTGCAAGGCTCTCCTTTCTTCTGCTGAATAAAGCAACTCTTCCTTATCCCTGTCTGGCTGTTATTGGCTCTCAGCTAGGTGGACCCGATATTTTGGTGACAGTTACTGGCGACTCCGGTTAATGAATTTCTGTCTTATACATTTAGGTGTTAGGTGTGTGGACGGAACTGAGCCTCTCATTTGTAATTCCTCAGAGTGGAAGCCATCGCGTGCAATGAAGCTCTGAGGTTGAATTGGGATCCTTCTGTCCCGTCCCCTGTAGCGGTCAGTATTAGTAGAAATTCCTGTAATAGGATCCTATTAGGCCATAATTCCCTCTGTTCTCTGTGTAATTCTCTGTTAGAGTGTCAGCAGGCAGATGGGTGGGTCTCTGGTAAAACCCTCTAAGGATAGCCCTTTGAATTATATGTTAAGTAAATGGCTTTTACCCATTGTTCAGGAAAGAATAAAGATTTGAATTTGTTTTTGGGTAACAAAATAGCAGATAAAAGATCTGGTAAAAAGAGAGAGAAGGACAGTGCCCCTGGCTCTGTGTGGTCGAGCTGTCACTTTACTAGGGGTGCATGGAGATTTTGAAAGCACAAAAGAAACAGTTACACCTTGTGTAGAAATTGATGTGGCTAGTGTTGTGGAAATTGAATTGTGGATAGGATGTGCATTTTCCCCAGACCATGTGCAGTGTATATTGTAGCAGAGGTAAAAGAAATGCAAACCTACCAATATAGGTTGTGTTGTCTCTTTTCAGATCACTGGGTGTTTGAAAGCAGGAGTTAGAAGTAAAAGGCAATCAAAAGTCTGGGAAAGTTAATTGTGTCCCTTTTTACATAAGAATTTTTAAGCTGTGGATAGCTTTGAATCTGGAAGCAAGCCAGAAAGCATCTGTATTAATGCAATTTTCTAACTAATAAGGTAGAAGCCACTGAAACCTGGGCTGCCTATGAAACAAATACAAGGAAATATGGGGTAATTCCTCTGTTTTGTCTAAAATCAACAAGAGTATGTGTGTATATAAAGGAAATATTTTAAGCAATGACTGACTACCCAGAAGGGGTAGACCTCTGTTCTTTTGTCTTTCAGATCATCAGAGAAAACGGATGCCAGCTGAACAGCATTCAATGTACCATGCATTTACTGGTACAATAGGAATTATTTTTGTGTTCTTTGTCCTGTCTTGTGGTGTTTGTCTTGTGGCCAGAATTGTTGGGTTTAATATTTTCATAAGACAGTCTAGTTCAAAATTAAATAGAAGGGTTAAATCAAAAAGCAGATACTTGTTTTTATTCAACTTGGAATACAAAAAGTGTTTGGATAAATCAGGAACATGTGATATACTAAAGTCTAATACATTTGCTTAAGTAAGAAAAAGAAACTTCATTGGCCAGATTTTTTTTTTAATTGAAAAAAATTGTTGTTAAAATTTGCATACCAACAGTCTTTGGAAGCAAGGACATGGAAGGTTAACCCACTCCCCATATTGCCCATGGGATCCTTCTGGCTACTTCAGATTTCTAGCCAGAGGGCTGGGGAGGGAGGAAAGCTATTGGACACCTGAGGTTGTACCGAGTGGACTCCTCAAAAGTGGGTGTGCTTGTCCTGGTTTGTTGCTCCAAAGCTCTGTAATAAAGTTATTTTACTGGAAGGGTGTACATGGCATACATTGAATAATAAGACTAATGTACTGTATAATGGCAATGTGTATGTGTTCATTGTTGGGAAAAGGTGTATGAGTGAAAAGTGGAAGTTTCCTTTGTAGGTTAAAAGAAGCCAAGAAGGGGAGAAGGAAAAAGAACAGAACGAGTTAACTGAGGAAAAATAGCTAGCAAGCTCAGTCCAAAGATAAGATGCTGGCACCATCCAAGGACACTGCCCACAGCTAAGACTTGGCTGATAGCCAAGAAAAGGGGGGCCTGAATGTGCCCAAGCAACTATGAGATCTGCAAAACACTGCCAGGCATTAATGAAATGTGTTAGGTTTCTTTTCTCACAGATAAAAGAAGTGCTACCCAAAGACCCTAGCAGCCCTGCCATTCATCGAAACAAGGAGACTGAGTCTACGTAAAGTCCATCAACGAAAGACTGCTTTGGCTCCACACTGGAAAGGCCCTTTCCAAGTCCTGTTAACCACTAACACCGCTGTGAAGTGCCAAGGACTACCTGCCTGGACCCATGCTTCTCACTGTAAAAAGACCCCTCCACCTCGGGAGGACTCTCCGACTGATGATAAGCCTATTTCTCCTTCTAGCACTGCTGTGTCTTCTGGACAGCAGGAAAAAGAAAGAAAGAAAAAAAAAAAGACAAGGTGAAGTGCTAGTAACCTCTCCCTTGTCCACTGACAGACCTACTGTGCCTCTGGATTTTTCTAGAAGAAGCAAAACCATTACAGGGTGATGTGCTAGTAACCTCTCCCCTGTATGATGCTAAACCACACTGTTTCAGGAAAAGAGAAGAAGGAACACTTGCTTCACTGAAACCACAAAGTCCAGGGATTCCTGACTACAAGAGACATTAAGAACTGACCCTGGTGAAGAAACAAAGAATTATACACTGGCAGGAAGAAACTTGTGGGACCCATTCTTGGGAACGTGGTATTGATTGGATTTTGGGGTTTATTCTACAGGCTGCGCCCTGTGTTTTGGATAAGTCCTTCAGCATGTATTGCCCTCCCTAATTGGATTTTAAATGATAAGTACCAAAGGCACCTTGTTGCCATTGCCCCTGCCATCTCCTCCATTACACTATTACCCCTGTAACACATCCAAATACAGACAATGCCATATATTTGATAAAACCAATGACTAAGGCCTTCACACTTTAGTGATTTATTTAAATATTGTTTGAAAAAATATATTTTTAAGGTTCAGGATATCCCATATAAGCGAACAATTGAATGGATCAGTGGAGATAAAAGTATATGATATCACTACCAGTGAACCCCAAGAATTTATAATTGCTCACAGGGGGCTGCCATTAGCTTAGCACAACAGAGGGCTTGGGTTATTTCCTCTAGAAAGAAGAGAGACTTGACCGGATCCCTTTGGGATGGGGCCAGTAATGCAGCAGCAGTTTGGAATATTTTTAAGAACCAGGAACATGATGAGAAATTGGGACAACTAGAGAAGGCCATAGGCCTTGTTTCTGGAGCACAACTAACCCAGGTACAGGCTGGAGTTGGTGAGTTACATGTTATCTCCGCCCTTAGTTCTATGACCCAGAAGTTGCTGACAGAGATGGTATTGAATATCACTGAGGCTGGGAAGGCATTGCAGTGGGATCTAGCATGCTCAGAGATTCAGGATTTTTTGAATGACCAGCTAATGGCCATTCGGAATGATCTAGAGCACCAGGCTTGGCCCACTGCCCTTACAGACACGTCAGGAGTACCATCTGATCTGTGGCCATGGAGACATACTTGGAAACTTTCTGGGTGGAAGTGTGGACGTTCTCAGTGCTCCTTCCAAGCATATGGACCGGTACAGGGGGTGTGGGCTCCCACATACCGTATCCTGCCGGGTCCATGGGGAGGATGCATATGGGATTGGGTAATTCATCGAGACATCTGGGAAATCAGACCACCTGGTATGCCCAATCGATTTTTAGTTAGTGCTCCTAGGATTACACCTGACATTTGGATGGGGTTAGGTAACCTGTGGACATTCTGGCCATTAGAACCCCCACAGCTTCAGTGTACACGTAAACTGAAGCCAGGAGAAGTTGTCACTGTCTATGACTACGTTTGCTGGGAGAGTAGGGGACAAGGAACTACCCTGACAGGACACTTACTCTTCCAAGCTAATGATAGCTGTGTGTATGTTAATGACACCATATCACAAGACATACATTTTAATCTCACTACCACTGCAGGCAATCATATCATTTACTGGCCTGCAGATAGAGTTTTTCAAGTAGCCCTTAGGTTCCAGATACCCTTTAATTGGACTAGCTTACTATCTGATAGATTTCAAAATTTGCTTTCATTGTTACCTGAGATCCAGAAAATCTCTGAGGTACAAGGGCAAATTCACATGCTTCAAAATGTATATCAAGTAGAAAAGTATGCCTTTCACACTGCTTATAGAGTATCTATCTTATGTACTAAATATGATGTATTGTGCTTTATGACCAAGGCTGTACAACAACCCCATTATAGTATTGCTATGGGAATGTTATTGCTTGTATTGTTATTAGTTAGCTTAGGATTATGTTATTGTTGTTGTAAAAGACGTAATAATAGTAATACCTTTCATGTTCATGCTAATCATGCATTGTCATTGCATCCAATCAAAACCCCTAAGGTTGAAGCATCTGATTTAGAATCAGAAGTCCAGGACTTGATGCAAATAGAGATTTGAGAATGTTTGTTGTACTAGAAGTACAAAAGGGGGGGTTGTGGAAGCAGAGAAAAGAACTGACAGAAGGAAACTGCAATGCATGACGTTTGTTAGCAAGAGTCAGGCTAACTGTAACCCTGTTAATGCGAGATTTGTAGAAGCGAGGATTGTGTGAGGCGGGTGAGAAAGAACTGTGTAAGAAGTCATGATGACCTCAGCATAGATAAAGTGTAGAAGACCTTGTGTAGATAAGGAATAGAAAATAATTGTATGTTGGCAAGAGTCAAAACAACTGAGGAAATGAGATATCAAGATGGCCTATGTATAAACAAAAATGCTGCTGTCTCTCATTATTTCTGTAATGAAAGGTATAAATGCTTGCTGTAATTAGTTACCGGAGAGAGACCTGTTTGCTCTCCCTCTGCACATGTGAGAGTTAATAAAGCATCTGACTTGCTATACCTAAACAAATAGTGAGAACTCCGTTTTTCTCCGACAGGGTCCATATCTCGCACACATACAGAAAAATGGAGATGACCAATGCATGCAGCAGTTTCAGTTTGGATTCCAGGGAGATGTTCTTATTCCTTCAAATTGGCTTTAGCTTTTCCACTGCTGCTGTTGTTTGCGCAGATCTTGCCCGAATTTCTGCCTTGGATCCTTCATCATGATGATTGCCCCCAAATACTTGAGCTGTTTCACTGTTTCCAGCTCTTGTCCACTGACAGCGATATGTGAGCTGATCCCATCATGTTTGTTTGTCATCAGCTTGGTTTTCTCTGCACTGATTTCCATGCTGTATTTTGTGGAGGTTTCATTCAATCATTTCACAAGGTTGGCAAGTTCATCTTCACTGCCTGCCAGGCCATCAATGTCATCAGTGAACCGAAGGTTTGAGATTGTTCGCCCCCCAATGCTGACTGTGCATATGTGATCTTTTAGGGCATCAGTCATGATGCGCTCCAAGTAGATGTTGAACAGTGTGGGCGAAAGAAGGCAGCCTTGTCGGACTCCAAAGGTCATGTGAAACCACTCTCCTATTGTGCCATTGACGAGAACTGCACTGCTGGCCTTGGCATACAGTTGTTTAATGGTAAGAATAAGCTTACAACCAACATTGTATTTCTTCATGGTTGCCCAGAGAGCTTCAAGCCATACTCTGTCAAACGCCTTCTTGAAGTCAACAGAGACGTGGTAGATGTCTTGCTGGCATTGTAAGTATTTCTCACATAGAACACAAAGGTTGAAAATCTGTTCTGTGATACTTCTTCCAGCACGAAAGCCAGCCTGTTCTTCAGCGATGATATTCTCCACTTGTGGCTTCAATCTGTTCAATATCACTTTCAACATCACTTTTCTGGGATGGCTAATTAAGTTTATAGACCGGTAATTTTGACACAATTGCAGGTTGCCTTTCTTTGGCAGAGTGATGATTAGTGACTGTGTCCATGTGGAGGGCCACTCACTGGTCTGCCAGATCTTGTTGCAGATCTTGGTGAGTACATCTATTACTATTTCTCCTCTGAATTTCATCAATTTGGCTGGGATGTTGTCAATACCTATAGTCTTTCTATTCTTGAGTGATTTCACAGCTGTCTACACTTCTTCACATAGTATTGGAAAGTCATCCTCCTCTGTTGAATCTGGGCTGTCTAAGATACTAGGATCTCCATTTGTCTAGTGGTTGTACAGATCAGAACAGTAGTTTGTCCACCTATTGATGATGTCCCTTTCTTCTGTAAGACTGTTCCCTTCTTGTCTTGAATTGCATTCGCTTTGGTCCATCTTTCCTTCGTCAGATCTTTTACAACCTGGAAGGCTCGTTTGCTATTTTTATTATTGAACACTCTTCAATTTTAGAGCTTTGTTTTTCAGTCCACATCTCCTTGGCCACCTTCATTCCTTTCTTGATCTTTCTGCCAATCGCTCTGTATTTATCAGCTCCCTCAGTGCTGTTCTTGTATCTCTTAAGTTCTCTTCTAATGTCACACATTTGTAGTATTTCATTTGTGACCCATGGTTTTGTCTTCTTACGATGTTTCCCAAGGATGTCCATTGCTGCCTCATTCATTACAGTGTTGAAATTGTTGGTCATTGTTTCTAAGTCTTCTTCTAGAGCAAGCAGCGGGGCAAATTTTCCGCCGATCATTGCTTGAAATGACTCTGCAATGTTTCGGTCTCTGAGTCTTTCTAAGTCAAACTTGGTTCTGGTGAACTTTGGCCTGATGATTTTTCTTAGCTGCAGCCAAAAATTTAGCATCACAAGGTCGTGATCACTTCCAATATCAGCACTGGGGAAGCTTCTTGTTTTAGTTCTGTTAATCCCAGAACGAAATTGGTTTTGCACCATGATGTAGTCGATCTGGCTGTGATGTAGACCATTAGGTGCGTGCCATGTTGATCGTCTGGATGCTTTATGTGCTCCTAATGTGTTGCAAGAACTTATTGTGGGTCTGGGGACAGAATAGGTCCACTGCTCTTCCTGCATGTCATAAGAGGTGATTAAAAGGGGCTGCCTGGAGAGAGATGGGCTCTGCCAGGTTAGAAATTTGCCCAAGACACACCATGTGATGAGCAAGTCAACGATGTCCATACCGGATTGATCACAGCCCTGGTTAATAATAACTGCTCCATCCGTCTCCCACCAGGGCAGACGCAACAAGCATACTACTGGTGTAACCCCAACAAAGAGGAACCGTGGAAGAGATAACATCACCATAGCCACATGGAATGTAAGGACATTGAGATAAATAGGGAGGTTGAAAGAATTCACGTACGAAATGGAACAATACACCTGGCGCCTCCTAGGAATCTCTGAGGTCAGATGGAAGAACTTTGGAGAGGTACAAACAGAAGAAGGCCATGTGCTCTATTACAGTGGAGAGGACAAACATGTCAATGGCATAGGATTTCTTGTGCATAAAGATATCAAGAATTCATTATTAGAATGCCACCCAATGTCCAGCAGACTTATTTCCATATATCTAAAGGCAGTCCCGTTTAATATCACAGTGGTACAAGTCTACACCCCTACAACAGACTATGATGATGAGCAAATTGAGACTTTTACAATCAGCTCCAAGACATCATCGATAAGGTACACAAGAAAGATATCCAAATTGTACAAGGAGATTGGACTGCTAAAGTGGGTACTGATGCACAGGCAGATTGGCGAGATTATTGTGGCCCTTTCTGTAATGCGGTAACCAATGAGAGAGGATTGAGACTTTTGGAGTTTGCCAGCTATAACAATCTGGTTCTTGCAAACATTGGATGGTAGCATCTTTTTAATGCCAGGTTTAATGGCTTTGGGTCTATGTAGATATGTAATTTTCCTGATGGCTTCCTTATTACCACCACGTTGCTTACCTAAATTGTAGTGGCCTCTGCAGGTGCTATGACACCCCTATTCTGAAAACTTTGAGCTCCTTGTATGCTGGATTATGTAGTGCCACTGGAATTTTTCTTCCTGGTAAGTACACAGGTTCCACTGTGGGGGTCTACTTCCAGTTGCAGCTTTCTTTCAAGGCACTCATCGCCTTTGAAAACATTCCCATATGCTTTTAAAATTGTCTCCACTGTCCATAGGACTCTGCCTTGTGCTTCTTGCAATGCACTACAAAATTCTGGTACTGCCCAGAGATCAGCTCCATGGCTTGTATGCTGTATTCCCCAAGAGGGATCTGTTGTGTTTACCATCCACCATCACAATCTTCAGTTGATACTGTCTGTTGTTTTTTGAGCTAGTTAATATGAGCTCATATTTTCCTAACATTGTATTATCCTCTCATTGTACATTATTAGATCATGCCTGCTTTTTGTAATGGGTGTGTTCAAATATAATTCACCCCAAGGTATCGCATCGCAGTAGGCCCAGCTATCCATCTGAAATTGCATAGGGCATGTCGCTATTAACCTTGTTGCATGCACAGAGGTTAAGAACATAAGACCATAGAATGGCCCTACTGGGTCAGATCAAAGGTCCATCTAGCCCAGTATCCTGTCTTCTGACAGTGGCCAGTGCCAGGTGCCCCAGAGGGAATGAACAGAACAGGTAATCATCAAGTGATCCATCCCCTGTCGCTCAGTCCCAGCTTCTGGCAAACAGAGGGTAGGGACACAATTCCTGCCCATCCTCGCTAACAGCCATTGATGGACCTATCCTCCATGAATTTATCTAGTTCTTTTTTGAACTCTGTTATGGTCTTGGCCTTCACTACATCCTCTGGCAAGGAGTTCCACAGGTTGACTGTGCGTTGTGTGAAGAAATACTTCCTTTTATTTGTTTTAAACCTGCTACCTATTAATTTCATTTGGTGACTACTACTTCTCATAACACAAGAATTAGGGAACAACACTTCCATATCTACTTTCTCTACATGATTTTATAGACCTCAATCTTATCTCCCCTTAGCTGTCACTTTTCCAAGCTGAAAAGTCCTAGTCTTATTAATCTCTTCTCATACAGAAGCCGTTCCATACCCCTAATCATTTTTGTTGCCCTTTTCTGAACCTTTCCCAATTCCAATATATCTTTTTTGAGAGGGGGCAACCACATCTGCACACAGTATTCAAGATGTGGGCATACCATGGATTTATATAGAGGCAACATGATATTTTCTGTCCTATTATCTATCCCTTTCTTAATTATTCCCAGCATTCTGTTTGCTTTTTTGACTGCCACTGCACATTGAGTGGATATTTTCAGAGAACTATCCACAATGACTTCAAGATCTCTTTCTTGAGTGGTAACAGCTAATTTAGACCCCATCATGTTATATGTATAGTTGGGATTATGCTTTCCAATGTGCATTACTTTGCATTTATCAACATTAAATTTCATCTGCCATTTTGTTGCCCAGCCATCCAGTTTTGAGAGTTCCTTTTGTAGCTCTTCACAGTCTGCCTGGGTCTTAACTATCTTTAGTAATTTTGTATCATCTGCAAATTTTGCCACCTCACTGTTTACCCCCTTTTCCAGATTATTTATGAATATGTTGAATAGGACTGGTCCCAGAACAGACCCCTGGGGGGACACCACTATTTACTTCTCTCCATTCTGAAAACTGACCATTTATACCTACCCTTTGTTTCCTATCTTTTAACCAGTTACCAATCCATGAGAGACCCTTCCCTCTTATCCCGTGGCTGCTTACCTTGCGTAAGAGCCTTTGGTGAGGGATCTTGTCAAAGGCTTTCTGAAAATCTAAGTACACTATATCCACTGGATCCCCTTGGTCCACATGCTTGTTGACCCCTTCAAAGAATTCTAGTAGATTGGTGATGTCGGAGAATAACAGAGTTCTCACTTTTTGTTTGGGTACAGCAAGTCAGATACTTTATTTTCTCTCTATCAGTTGCATAGAGGGAGAGAGCTAAACAGGTCTCTCAACAGGTAAACAATTACAGCAAGCATTTATACCTTTTGTTACAGTCAATAATGAGCAACAGCTGCATTTTGTTTATACATAGGTCATTCTGATATCTTGTTTTGCTCACTAGTGTAGACTCCTAGTCTACATTCCATATTATCTACACATTATCTACAGAAGATCGCAACAACTTTTCACACAGTTCTTTCCCACTCGCCTCACACATTCCTCGCTTCTACAAATCTCGTGTTATTAGGGTTACAGTTATCCTGACTCTTGCTAACAAACTGTCATGCATTGCATCCCCTTCCTGTCAGTTCTTTCTCTGCTTCTACAGTGAGGCATGATTTCCCTTTACAAAAACCATGTTGACTCTTCCTCAACAAATTACGTTCATCTATATGTCTGACAATATTGTTCTTTATTATAGTATCTACCAGTTTGCCCGGTACTGAAGTCAGGCTTACAGGCCTGTAATTGCCGGGATCATCTCTGGAGCCCTTTTTAAAAATTGGCGTCACGTTAGCTATCCTCCAGACATCTGGTACAAAAGCTGATTTAAATGATAGGTTACAAACTAAAGTTAGTAGTTCTGCAATTTCACATTTGATTTCCTTCAGAACTCTTGGATGACTACCATCTGGTCCTGGTGACTTATTACTGTTTAATTTTTCTATTTGTTCCAAAACCGCCTCTAATGACACCTCAATCTGGGTCAGTTCCTCAGATCTGTCACCTAAAAAGAATGGCTCAGGTTTGGGAATCTCCCTCACATCCTCAGCCGTGAAGTGCTCCTTATGGTCCTTGAGTGCTCCGTTAGCACCTCGATTGTCCAGTTGGTTGTTTAGCAGGCTTCCTGCTTCTGATGACTTAAAAAAAAATTTGCTATTACTTTTTGAGTCTTGGCTAACTGTTCCTCAAATTCTTTTTTGGCCTTCCTAATTGTATTTTTACACTTCATTTGCCAGTGTTTATGCTCCTTTCTATTTTCCTCACTTGGATTTAACTTCCACTTTTTAAAGTATGTCATTTTGCCGCTCACTGATTCCTTTACTTTGTTGTTTAGCCACAGTGGCTCTTTTCTGGTTCTCTTACTATGTTTTTTAATTTGGGGTATACATTTAAGTTTGAGCCTCTATAATGATGTCTTTAAAAAGTATTGTTTCTTGTTGCGTTCCTGTCCCAACAGCCTGAACCTGATATGTTCTCATACTCAAGGAGAGAATTATGAAGAGTGATATGCTATCCCCCTCTTGTACAAGTCTAACTGAATCTTTCTGAGACCTTCCTCTGGTCTTGCACACACTGTTCAAATGGTTTAACGTGCCACATTCCTTGCAATGCTGTCCTATTGTGGGACACGACTCCCACCCTTTACCCCACCATGCTGTCTTCTACAGTAAATGCAATTCACTATCGGTATGGAACCTGGTCACCTATTCTCCTTTGCTGTTGTCTCACTGCCTGTACTTCTCAGGGTGCTGAGCCTCTTAAGGCTTTCATCCTTTCTCTTAAGGCTTTTGCTGCACGCCGATGTCTAAGCATCAGCTCATACAAGTGCCACATCACCTTCCCGGAGCAACCGCTCCCACCGGTGGTCATCCCTGATGACACAGACTATCCTGTCCCTAATCAGGGAGTCTATCAAATCTCTCAAAAATTGCATGTAACAGCCAGTGTGTGTGAGGCAATAACATAGGGGTCTATCCCCTTCTCTGTGGATTGGTCTCTAGTGAAAAACCTGTTTCACCCCACAGTTTCATTCTGCTTTAGGGAGCAATAGGTCCCCAGGGCTCTTAGGCCTGCTGTGAGGCTAAGGCAGTGGTGAGCTTCAGAGTGGTGTAGAGCTTTCTGCCTTGTTGTAAAATAACCGTTTTACTTTCCTGCTGTTGCCATCCTCCCACATGGCCAGGTCTGTGTACAGCTCAAACCCGTCCTATCACCCACTCCATTGCTGGGCTAGGTTTGTGTCTGTAAGATCCAGGGCTCTGGGGGGCTTCCAGTTCCATGGCTCATGCCGCCAGTTGCCGCACTGCAGAGAACTCACAGCTCAGCCCCTGCTACCATGTTTCATTAGTCATGAGTGTCAGGGTTCCTTCCCCACTCTGAACTCTGGGGTACAGATGTGGGGACCCACGTGAAAGATGCCCTAAGCTTATTTCTACCAGCTTAGGTTAAAAACTTTCCCAAGGCACAAATTCCACCTTGTCCTTGAACAGTATGCTGCCACCACCAAGAGATTTAGACAAAGAATCAGGGAAAGGACCACTTGGAGTCCTATTCCCCAAAAATATTCCCCCAAGCCCTACACCCCTTTTCCTGGGGAAGGCTTGAGAATAATATCCTCACCAATTGGTACAGGTGAACACAGACCCAAACCCTTGGATCTTAAGAACAATGAAAAATCAATCAGGTTCTTAAAAGAAGAATTTATTTAAAAAAAGATAAATGAACCACCTCTGTAAAATCAGGATGGAAGATAACTTTACCGGGTAACAAAAAGATTCAAAACACAGAGGATTTCCCCTCCAGGCAAAACTTTAAAGTTACAAAAACAGGGATAAACCTCCCTCTTAGCACAGGGAAAATTCACAAGTTAAAACAAAAGATACTCTAACGCATTTCCTTGCTATTACTTACTATTTCTGTAATCTTAGATGTATCATTTCAGCGGGAGCTGAATTACTTGCTTGGTCTCTCTCTTTGTCTCTGGAGAGAACACCCACACAGCACAAAACAAAGCCTCCCCACCCCCCGATTTGAAAGTATCTTCTTTCTCCACTGGTCCTTCTGGTCAGGTGCCAACCAGGTTATCTGAGCTTCTTAACCCTTTACAGTTAAGGAGGGATTTTATGCTACCCTTAGCTGTATGTTTATGACAATGAGTGAAGCCGCCCCAAGCAGCCACACCACCCCCCTCGCAAAACAAAAAACAAACAAACAAACAAAAAAGCCCCGATCGCGATCTGCGGCACTTCGGCGGGAGGTCCTTCGCTCCGAGTGGGAGTGAGGGACCCACTGCCGAATTACAGCCGGACCTGCCGCCCCTCTCTGGTGTGGCCGCCCCAAGCATCTGCTTGGTAAGCTGGTGCCTGGAGCCGGCCCTGATGCATGCACCCAGTGTACACCACCCAGTGAACTCTGCCTGAGTTGGGGAGGCTAAGGAGAGCAGCCCCATAGCCACAGACAGCCTCTCTGGGGACGAAAGGCATCAGCTTGAAAATCCTGGAAAATAAAGCCATCTGTTTATTTACAGGGCAACAGCAGGCAAGTTTCACACACATACACTGCCCTGCCAGTCTGATCTGTGACAGGGGACTTCTTCTAGGGGCCATGCTATTTAGTGCAAAGGCTGTTGTTGGGTTTGTTATAAGTGAGCTGGAACTGAGACCCACCAAACTCAGCTCATACAAGTGCCACTAAACTTACATTTGATGGGAGTAACTTTCAGTCCCCTCTCAGCTGGGATGGATTCAAACTAGTGACCTGCAGCGGAAAGGTTCATTAACAGTGATCTGAGGCGTGTGCTCCCCATATGTGCTAATGTTCCACCCGACTTTCTGGAAAGATCAACTTGTTATATCAATTTCTGACCTTTTTGGTGCTGACACAGGCAGGGTCTCCCATCCTCTGGACACACAGGCAATATCTCCCACACACTGAGGTCAGATTCCTTCAGATACACTCTGCAATTAAGTTAAAAGAGCAATTTTCATTACCAAATTGCAAACAATAAAAATAAAACAATAGATATTAACACAACAGCCAAATTCACTTCTAAATAAGACATTTTGCAATATAAATTCATTTTAACAATTACAGTTATCTCAGGGTCCTCCCTTAGAGGAGGTCCTAGACATATATTATTGGTGGTATTATTGTTATTTATTTATTTATTTTTGTATTCCAGTAGCATATAGGGGTATTAGCCCATGGTTAGGTCCCCATTGTACAGGGCACACTACAAACACAACAATGAGACAGCTCTTGCCCTGAAAAGCTAATAATCTACGTAAAAGAAGAGAGACAACAGACAGATGGAGGGAGAACAAGATAACAAGGAAAAAATTATTTTAAAAAGCTATATTAAAAGACTACTAAAGACAGAAAGTCAAACACCCAACAGTTTGGGAGCACAGTAAGGGCTAATAACTAGACGTGGCATAGGTTAATTCTGAGCTGGCTGGGAATTTTTTGATAGAATGTATTTTTTGCTGGAAAATGCCAGTTCATCAAAACTAAAACTTTGTGCAGGAAAGGTTCAGAGTCAATTAATATTGCAACTTGAAACATTTTTGAAAAAATGTTTTGAGATTATTTAAATGTTTCATTTTATTAAATGAAATTGTCTGATTGTTGATATAATAATAAGCTAATGATAGGAATAAAGTAATTATAGTTTAAAAAACATAAAAGAATTTTAAAAAAGGTTAACATCAATTGACCTGAACCAAAAAAAATAATCGGGGGGAGGGGGTTAGTTCTTGGAAATGTTCAGTGTTTTGATTTTTTTTATCCCAATTTGGATAATTTTGTCTGAAATCCCAAATTGTTTTATGGGATGGGAAAACTGTTTCCTCTTCCAGTTTTGCCTAATATATAATTTGTATGCAGTGTTGTTGTAGCGCTGTCGGTCCCAGGGTATCAGAGAGACAAGGTGGGTGAGGTAATATCTTTAGTTGGACCAACTTTGGTTGGTGAGAGAGACAAGGTAGAGCCCTGTGTAAGCTCAAAAGTTTGTCTTTCTCACCAACAGAAGTTGCTCCAAGAAAAGATATTACCTTACCCACCTTGTCTCTCTAATATATAATTTAACACATTCCTTCTGAAAGGCAGTGTGGCAAATTGAACGAGACTCAAGAGAATTTGTAACATTTCAAAAGCTCCTAACTAATTTAGGAGCCTAAGGCCTACTGTCAAAACTGATTTAGGCACTTGGGGCCAGATTTTTAAAGGTATTTAGGTGCCTAAAGAGGCAGTTAGTTCCGTAATGGGATTCTTAAAAGCACTTAAGTGCCTAATTCACATTTAAATCAATGTCTATTTGTTACTAGAAGCTCTGGGAAGGCATCTGGGCTATTTATTTTCATTGCTGCCAAACTTAACCAACAAGCAAGTTCTCTACATGACTCTGGGAAGACTGTTTGCATGTAAGCATATATTTTTGATCCATGAATGGATGTAAATAAACTGGTTAAAATGTTCTGATGTAACAATTTCTATCAGAAAATGCTGATTTGACTAACTTGAAATGTTTCACGGGAACATATCAATTTCATCAAAATGTTCATCGAGAAATTATTAAAATAGTTCATTAAGATCAAAAATATTTAGTTTTGACTTTATTGTTTATAATATAATAAGTCAAAACTTTATTATATTACGCTAAACAATAAAGCTGAAACAAAATATTTCAATATGGTTGAAATGACATATTTCAGAATACTTTTTTTTTGTGAAAAATTCCAATATTTCAACTTTTTGTCTTGCTTTGGGGCAAACCCAAATTTCAAACTCTCAGACTTTCCCAGGGGATGGATATTCTGTTGTTCAGACAGCAGCTATACGCATAAATGTTTAGGTTTCTGACATGAGGCCACAGGACTCTCAGTGCCACAGAGTTTAGACATAGTGATGCTGCAGATGTGCCAGAGTGTGGCATATTATTATTTATTAGTCTACCCCTGAAGACAGATGGGAGCTGAGAGGAGGGGTGGTGGTGGTGGTGGGAGTTTACTTCTATATAGGGCATTGGTGAGATCAATCCTGGAATACTGCATCCAGTTCTGGTGTCCACATTTTTAAAGGCTGTTGAAAAATTGGAAGGTGTTTAGAGAAGAGTCACAAAAACAATTTGAGGTCTGGAAATAATGCCTTGCAGTGAGAGACTTAAGGAGCTCAATCTGTTTAGCTTATTAAAAAGATCAAAGGGTAACTTGAAGACAGTGTGCAAGTACCTTCATGAAAAGAAAATACTGGGTATTATAAAGCTCTTTACTTTACAGGAGAAAGGCAGAACAAGATTCAATGTCTGGAAGTTAAACCCAGACAAATTCAAATTAGAAGTAAGGCACAATTCTTTTAACAGTAGGAGTGATTAACCATTGGAACTACCTACTAAGGAAAGCTGTAGATACTCCATCCCCTGATGGCATTATAGCCAGACTGGATGCCTTTCTCTTAGATATTCTTTAGCAAACACAATTTATCAGGCTCAATACAGGGGTAAATGGGCAAGATTGTCTGGCCTGTGTTATACAGGAGGTCAGACTAGATAATCACAATCGCCCTTTCTGGCTTTACAGTCTTTGAATCTTTGAATCATAGAATCATAGAAGATTAGGGTTGGAAGAGACCTCAGGAGGTCATCTAGTCCAATCCCCTGCTCAACGCAGGACCAACCCCAACTAAATCATTCCAGCCAGGGCTTTGTCAAGCCGGGCCTTAAAAACATCTAAGGATGGAGATTCCACCACCTCCTTAGGGAACCCATTCCAGTGCTTCACCATCCTCCTAGTGAAATAGTTGTGATGTTGCACCCCATAATACTTTATAGAAATATGCATATGAATGTAAATATGACATAACTGGAATATGTTTTATGCTACATATGTTTTATGCCATGTAACATTTCTTTGCAAAGGTTATGTTCTACTGAATGCATTCATCCTATTTGTATGCATGTATGATTTTTATATCTGAAGTTATGAGCGTTGGCTCTATGCTTGTATTTAAAGGGTTTGCTGTAGGAAGCACATAAGACAGATTTGGTCAACATAGTGTGAAGGGGTTATTCAAGTAATTGGGAGTACTTAACTAACAATGAACATTGAAAGATGCCAATCCACATCTGAGATTTCCTGGGAATGTTCAAACTAACATGTAACAATGGCATCGGCCTGTAAAGAACTGAGTCATGCATGGACATGTGACTTGCCCATGTGACTCCAAAGCTTCATCTTGTACCTGTGATTCTGCTCAGGAGAAAGACTATATAAGGCCCTGGAAAACCCCTCCATTTTGTCTTCAGCTGACTTAAGAGATAGCCTCTCCACCCCAAAGAGATGCCTGAAAGAAACTGGAACAAAGGACAGTAGCTACGAGGGTGTGAGTGATTGCTGGACCCAGACTAGGAAGGAGTCTAGTCTGTCAAAGAAGCTTATTGGAACACCTCTGAGGGTGAGATTTACCTGCATTTAGTTTTCTACTGTATTAGGCTTAGACTTGCGTGTTTTTGTTTTATTTTGCTTGGTAATTCACTTTGTTCTGCCTGTTATTACTTGGAACCACTTAAATCCTATTCTCTGTATTTAATAAAATCACTTTTTACTTATTAATTAACTCAGAGTATGTATTAGTACCTGAGGGAGCAAACAACTGTGCATATCTCTCTATCAGTGTTATAGAGGGCGAACAACTTATGAGTTTACCCTGTATAAGCTTTATACAGAGTAAACCGGATTTATTTGGGGTTTGGATCCCATTGAGAAGGGGGTGTTGGAGACAGGAGCACTTCTTAAGCTGTTTTCAATTAGCCTGCAGCTTTTGTGGGACGTGGTTCAGATCTGGGCATTAGCCTTCTTGGCAACAAGGGCACGCTGTTGACTGTTATCTAGCTTCTTGATCACTAAGAAGGCCTGTGTCTCACAAGCTCTGGGTTCAAACCTGGCTGAGCTCTGGATTTCCTGTATCATCTTGGGCAAGTCACTTGATCTCTCTGGGCCTCAATTTCCCCCATCTGTAATATAAGGATAATAACCCTTCCTCTCTGTCTTAATAATAATAAAAAAATATGTGACCTCCCCTTGTGTTTCATGCAGAGAATGGTGGGTTAACACCAAATCAGTATAATGTCAGCTTTACATGTTAGTTAACCCTACCCAAAGAAGATATTGGACTCTTCCCTCCCCGTCCTTCCAAAAAAAAAAGAGAGAGAGAGAAAGAGAGAAAATACTCTCTGATGACAACTTTCCCCCAGCCCACAAACACAAATTTTATTAGCTAAACCCTCTCAGATGCTGCATACCAGATTAGTAACATTTCGGTAACACATTGCTAACATTTGACTCATAGAAACTTGGAAGGCTGGAGTCGGGGGAGGAGGGGAACACTTTGGATTCCAATTCCTTTTTGTTTTTTAAATGCCAAAACTTCTCTTTGCTTAATCAAAAAAGTGCTTTGCATCTGACAGTTTCCATCATCTTGCATTGTGCCTGTGTTACGAGGGGTTGGTGGGGAGCGGGGTTATGTGTGGCCAAGAGGGGCACCCAGAACAACTTAGCTAACTTTTCTTCTTCAAGCCTTTTTTTTTTTTTCTGCGTTCCCAGGGCCCGGTTGGCCAGGCTTTCTAGGTTTGATAAAGCATTTCCTTCCATTGTCATTCTATACGGCCTCTGGGCCCTTCTCTCAGTCCCTCCCCTTCTGCCTTCCTCTCGCTCTCTCTTACTGAACCTCAGTGAATCTTGTGATATAAAGAAAGCAACTGCCTCCCTTAAGAAACAGCTTGAACAATGAGACCTCATCTTCAAGGGCTTTAATTCCTCTGGATGCAAGGACTAAATCAGGGTGAGTAGCCTGCCTATTGTCCTGTTGGTTGCTGGGATCTTCTGCAATTATGACTGTGTTTCTGCCTGCAATGAAATAACTGTGAACATGGTAGGTGTTTTAGATCCTGGGCTCCTCTCCTATTTCTCTTGTGTGGAGGAAGGGCAAAAGCTAAAGTTTCGAAGCATGTGAAAAACACCGAGCACTGCTTGCGATTGTGCTGAACTTTGGATGTATGTGAAAGAGTAAAATGTCCCTGCCAGATACAGTGGGTAAGATTCTGCTCTCAATTACAACTCTAAATTTGGAGTCACTCCATTGGCTTGCTGAACAGGCCCACCTGTGCAACTGAGCAGACTGGATTTTCAGCAGGGCAGGAGGGATTCTTACCTCCTCAAAGTCTCAGAAAAGAAAAACAAATATTATGCAATACAGCTCGGAGTGTGATCCTGAGCTGGGCTCTGGGAGGAAATCTTTCTCATTAGTATTGACAAGGTGTAATCCCAGATGCAATGTTTTAAAGGACCCCCCAAAAGAGATGCACCTGCGATGGAAACCCCAGTATCATGTCTGACAGAAAGACCTGGTAATCTGTGGATTTTAATATTCTGAGTTTAAGAGACAAGAAGTTCAAGGGGAAGATGAGTTGTCTGGGCACAGCAGCCTTCTCCGGCTGACATGCATATCTCGTCTGTTACCTGCCTTTAACAGACTCTTTTCCAGTCTGGCCTCATGTAAATCTGACCTATTTTGTATGTAACCTATTATGACGGATTTTGTATGTGAGATAGAATGAAAGGGAACTATAAGGGAGGCAGACTGAGAAGCAGGGGAGGTTTTCAGTGACCTGAAGCTTAGCTGGGCTAGTATGGAAAGAAGAAATGGTTTGCTATCAATGTTTGGGGAATGATCAACTTCACCCATTGCCACAAGAAACACTAGGGCTCAACATCTGTGGTCTCTCATGGTGCTAAAATACTATTTCATGTGGCTCATAATCCACCAAACAGAGCAGATTTTGGAGACAGCTAGGTCAGCTGGGGGATATGGAGGGCAAATTCAAGGGGGGTTCATAGACATTAGGGGCCATTATAGATAATATAGGTCAGCCCAGCTCCCCCAGATGTAGCTGCAGACTGCCATTAGCTGCCTTCTAAGATGCTTATTGTTGCTCTTGTTAGGAGTAAGGGACTGCAGAGTTCATCATCCTACTGGAGTGGAGTTTGTTGAACCAGCAAGAGAGGGGAAGGGAGGAGTTGGAAAGTTTACAAAATATGATTTTGTGCAATATGATGACTTGTAAAGACCTCCACAATTTTCTCTGGAAACTTCCTTTATGTCCCTGACTTTCTACCACCTAAACCAGGCCCATTTCTAGGGAAGGGAAGAATGGGATGGGATACAGGAAGTTATGAGTCAGACACCAGCTCCTTCAGTTATCTAAAATTCCCATCATTGCTCCTGGAGGCTAATCCTTATCTTGCCTGCAATGTCTGAAGGATGGTGAACACAGACAGAAAAGTGTGTGTCATGGGAGGTTCCCCTCCTAGACATAACGGCATGCAGGGCCGGCGCAACCCATTACAATTTGGAGGGCGGCGACGGCAGAGGTATTTCGGCGGTGGGACCTTCCGCCACCTCTGTGGGGGGCGGCATTTTGGGGCGGGACCTTCCGCTGCCTAGGGCGGCAGAAAAGCTGGCGGTGCTCCTGACGGCATGTTCTTTACACAAGAAACCACACAGGCAGAGTTGGGTCCCAAATGATTGTGTTTACTAAATACACACACAACATGCTGCCCTAGCTATATACACACACTGCTGCTCTGACTGATTTCTGGTGATTTCTAACACAGTGAGCACCACTAGAGGGCTCACAAACTATTTAATGGGATACTACCCAAATCCTGTACACTACCCATCTCTTGTCCCCAGGGCCGGCTCTAGCGTTTTTGCTGCCCTAAGCACACCAAAAAAAAAAAAAAGCCACAATCCGCAGCAGGTCCTTCGCTCCCAGAGGGAGTGACGGCCCCACTGCGGAATTGCCGCTGAATGGCCGGACGTGCCGCCCTCCTCTTCTTTGGCCGCCAGGCTGGTGCCTGGAGCCAGCCCTGATTGTCCCAAATTCCTGTCCCCTTGCCTTGGGGTGGTGAACCCTTCTATCATATAGGGAGGTAGGAGTCATTACAGCACGCAGAGATCTAACATTTTTATTGGCATCGTTTGTGGTATGGATAGACTCTTAGTGTAATTGAAAGGAACAGTTGGTAACTTGCATGTAAGTCCCCACCGCAAACCTAGAGTGAGAGCACAAAACCATAAAATGGTCATGGATTAAAAACTGGCTAACTGATAAGTCTCAAAAGAAATAAACAGAGAAACATCATTGAGAGGGTGTGTATCAAGGGGGGGTCCTGCAGGGATCAGTTTTTGGCTCTACAGTGTTTAACATTTTTATCAATCACTAGGAAAAAACCATAAAATCATCATTGATAAAGTTTGCAGATGACACACAGTTTGAATGAGCCGTACTCAATGTAGAGGACAGGACACTGATATAGAGCAATCTGGATTGCTTGGTAAACTGGGCACAAAGTAACATGCATTTCAATGTGGCCAAATGTAAACTCATATATCTAGGAACAAAGATGCAATTGCCACTGACAGTAACAGGTATGGGATACTGACAATAAAATGGCTGCACCTAATTGGGTGAGGAATCTGGGCAAAGCCAAGCAGAAGATGTCTGAACACCAATGCAAGGAGCCTGGGTAACAAAATAGAGGAACTAGAACTACTGGTGCAGGAAGTGAAACCAGATATTATAAGGATAACAGAAACGTGGGGGAATAGTAGCCATGACTGAAATACAGGTATTGAAGAGTATGTAGTGTTAAAGAAAAAGGTGGTGGAGTAGCACTGTATATTAATGATGAGGTAGATTGTAAAGAAGTTGGAAGTGATGGAATGGCTAAAATGGAATCTGTTGGGGTCAAAATCACTTTGGAGAAGAAAGTTAAGAGGTTCCACTAGGAGAGTACTTGGTGACTGTAACAGACACCCCCCCCCCCAGGATTCAATTTGGATATGGATAAAGACCTTTTCAATGTTTTTAATGAAATGAATACTACTGGGAATTGTGTGATTATGGGATACTTTAATTTCCTGGATATATATGCTATTAATAGCTGACAGATTTCTTCACCAAGTAATCACCAAACTGACAAGAGGTGATGCCACTTTAGATTTAGTATTGGACCTCAGAGAAGAACTGGTTGTGGAGGACAACTTTTGAGTGATCATGAGTTTATTTGATTTAAACTAAAATCAAAAAATAAACAAAACCAGTCTGCAACTAGGGTCCTTGATTTCAAAAGGGCAAACTTTAAAAAATTAAGGGAAGTAGTCAGGGAAGTACACTGATGAACTCATGGATCTGAATGCGAAGGAGGCTTGGAATTACTTTTAAGTCAAAGTTGCAGAAACTGTCTAAAGCCTGCATCCCAAGCAAAGAGGAAAAAAAAATCATTGGGAAGGATGAGCAAACATCTCAAACGGGTGATTAGGAGAAAGCTTTTCTTGCTAATCTATCCCATCTTCCATTCCTTGTAGGCTATCTCTTGTAGGTCAAAATATGTAAGGAAAAAGTGAGAACTGACAAAAGCCAAGCAAAGTTAGACTTTACAAAGTACACTAAAATCAATTAGTAAACGGTTCTTTAGCTATATAAATAAAAATAAAACAAGGAAAGAAGAAGTGGGACTGCTAAACAATAAGGATTGGGGTGGAGATTAAAAATAATCTAGGCATGGCTCAACACCTAAATGAATATTTTGCCTTTGTTATTAATAAGGGTAATGAAGAGCTTGGGAGCAGTGTCAGGGAGGCTAATGGGACTGATGATATGGAAATAGAAATTACCGTACTCAACATGGAAGCCAAACTCAAACAGTCAAACTGAGGGGCCCAGATAATCTCCATCCAAGAATATTAAAGAAACTGGCACATGAAATTGCAAACCCAATAGCAAGGATTTTTAATGAATATGTAAACTCGGGGATTGTACCTTATGACTGGAGAATTGCTAATATAGTTCCCTATATTTAAGAAAGGGGGAAAAAGTGATCTGGATAATTACAGGCCCATTAGTTTGACCTCACTTGTATGCAAGGTCTTAGAACAAATTTTGAAAAAAGAATAGCTAAGGACATAGAGGTAAATGGTAATTGGCATAAAATATAATACAGTTTTACAAAAGGTAGATTGTGTCAGACTAACCTGATCTCTTTCTTTGAGAAGAGAACTGATTTACTAGACAAAAGAAATGCAGTAGATCTAATCAACGTGGATTTCAGTAAAGCAGTGGTCGCCAACCTTTTTATGCACAAGATCACTTTTTGAATTTAAGATCAACCCAAGATCTACCCTGCCCCTTCCCTGAGGCTCCATCCCCCTTCCCTGAGGCTCTGCCCCACTCACTCTATTCCCCCCTCCCTCTGTCGCTCACTCTCCCCCACCCTCACTCACTTTCACTAGGCTAGAGCGGGGACCTGGGGAGCAGGAGTGAGGGGGTGCAAGCTCTGGGAGGGAGTTTGGGTGCCGGAGTCTTATGGTCACACTGCACCTAATCTCATAGAATCCTCTGGACATTGGGAAACTGAGGCACACACAGCATTCATGAAGAATAGTAAGACTCAGATAGGCTCACATACAACATAACAAGGGAAAATTCATGAGTTTTACTTTTTATTAGTGTCATTTGTGGTTTATAGATCCAAAATCCTTCAGGGATTGTCACAAATCAGTGTAACAGTCCTAACTGTGGGGTGTTGTCATGGAGTCACCGGGATGATGCTTTGGAACTACTCCCTGCGAAGCCAGTCAGGACTCTGAGGGAGCATCCCTCCTCTCTCTGAGCATACTGTCACCAGGGCAAGAAACTTACACAGCTTCGACCTTCCTGGGTCTGACCTCAGAGCATTCAGCATCCCCTTCCACACTGTGTGCTTCCTGCAGTGAGTCCGCACAGGGGAAGCCAGAGGGCCCTGTACCCCAACTCTGCAGTCAGAGGTGACTCTCAGCCAGCTGATAAAACAGAAGGTTTATTAGTCAACAGGAACACAGTGTAGGACAGAACTTGTTAGCAGAGAAATCAGTGACTTTCAGCCAAGCCCATCTTAGGGGGAGGGGAGCCCAGAGCCAGGGCTCTGGTCCTCCCCGTGGGCCCCAAGCCAGCCGAGACTGACTTGCTTCCAGCTACCTGGCCCCTGCCCTGCCCGTTGCGCCTCCTCCGGCCTTTGTCTCACTTCCCAGGCCAAGAGTCACCTGGCTGCATCCCCCTCCTGGGTCTCAGGTTACGAAGGGGCGACCATAGCATTGGTGCAGGCAGCTGGAGCAACCCCCACAAAAGTCACACATGCTTAGTCCCACCACTTAGGTATTGGTGCAATACACAGGGAAACTGAGGCACACACAGCATTCATGCAAAATAGTAAGACTCAGATAGGCTCACACACAACATAACAAGGGAAAATCCCCAATTCGTCACAGGTGTGCATTGGTTGAGCCTGGGGCACGGGATTGGGGGGCAGGAATGAGGGGTGCAAGCTCTGGGAGGGAGTTGGATTGCAGGAGGGGGCTCCAGGCTGGGGCAGCATGTTGGGGTGCAAGAGAGGGTGAGGGGTGCGGGCTCTGGGAAGGAGTTTGGTGCAGGAGGGGGCTCCAGGCTGGTGCAGGGGATTGGGGTGCAGGAGAGGGCGAGAGGTGTGGGCTCTGGGAGGGAGTTTGGTGCAGGAGGGGGCTCTGGACTGGTACAGGGGATTGGGGTGCAGGAGTGAGTGAGAGGCGTAGCCTCTGGGAGGGAGTTTGGGTGCAGGAGGTGGCTCCGGGCTGAGACCAGTTGATCATGGTTGATGGGTTGGTGACCACCGCAGTAAAGCATTTGATACAGTTCTACGTGGGAAATTATTAGTTAAATTGGAGAAAATGGGGGTTAATATGAGTCAATACTGCAATGCTGTTGCAAAAAAGGTAAATGCAATTTTGGTTTAGCTTATCAGAGGCATAGCATGCAAGTCGGGGAGGTGATCGTACTGCTCTGTTTAGCACTGGCTAGGCCTCAGCTGGAGGGCTGTGTTCAATTTTGGCCACCGCTGTATAGAAAGGATGTAGAGAAACTGGAAAGGATCCAGAGAAGAGCGACAAAGATGATCAAATGCAAGCCATATGAGCAAAAGGCTGAAGGAACTGGGTATATTTAGTTTGGAAAAGAGAAGATTAAGGGGGGACATGATAGCAGTTGTCAAATACTTGAAAGGCTGCCATAAAAAGATGGAGAAAATTGTTCTCTCTTGCCACAGAGGGCAGGACAAGAGGCAATAGGTTCCAACTACAGCATAGCAGATTTAGAGTAAATCTCAAGAAAAACTTCCTAACTGTAAGAACAGAAGGACAATGGAACAAGCTGCCGAGGAAAGTCACGGAAGCTCTTTCACCGGAGGTTTTCAAAAGGAGGCTGGACAGCCATGTGTCTGGGATGGTTTAGACACAACAAATCCTGCATCTTGACAGGGGGTTAGACTAGATGACACTTGTGGTCCCATCTAACCCTATGGTTCTATGATTCTATTAGTCTATGAGAATTGAAAGGTGAGTAAGGAACTAGGGAGACTACAACAGTCCATGCTGAATAGTGAACTATCAGGCTGGAGGAAGGTTACTAGTGAAGTTCCTAAAGGATCAGTCTTGGGACAAATCTTATTTAACACTTTCATTAACGACCTTGGCACAAAACATGGGTGTGCGCTAATAAAATTTGATGATGACACAAATTTGGGAGGTACTGCCAATAGAGAGAGAAGGACCAGAACAGCACACAAGAAGATTTGGGTGACTTTGAAAACTGGAGTAATTGAAATGGAAGGAAATTTAATAGTGCAAAATGCAAGGTCCTGCACTTAAGGACTAACGACAAATGTTTTTGCTATAACCTGGGGACGTATCAGTTGGAAGCAACAGAGGAAGAGAAAGGCCTGGGTGTATAAGTCTATCGCAGGATGACTATGAGCTGCCAATGTGATGAGGCTGTGAAAAAGGCTAATGCAGTCCTAGGATACATCAGGCAAGGTATTTCCAGTAGAGATAGGGAAGTGTTATTAAAAGGTACTGATGAGACCTCACCTGGAATACTGTGAGCAACTCTGGTCTCTCACATTTAAGAAAGATGAATTCAGACTGGAACAGGTGCAGAGAAGAGCTACTAGGATCATCTGAGGAATGGAGAACCGACCTTATGAGAGGAGACTTCAGGCGTTTGGCTCTTTTAGCCTAACAAAAGGAAGATTGAGGGGAGATACGATTGCACTCTATAAATACACCAGAGGAATAAACACCAGGGAGGGAGAGGAGTTATTTATGTTAAAGGCCAGAGCTGACACAAGAACAAATGGATCTAAACTGGCCATCACTAAGTTGAGGCTTGAAATTAGGTGAAGGTTTTTAACTATTAGAGGAGTGAAGTTCTGGAACAGCCTCCCAAGGGGAGCAGTGGGGCAAAAACCCGAACTTGTTTTAAAACCGAGCTTGATAAGTTTACGCAGGGGATATATTGATACCCTACACACTATTGTAACAATTTTTGTACAAAATATGCTTGTGAGGTATCATTTGAAAACTAATGTTCATTCATACAGTATTCCTTAATATTCATCAACACTAATTGATCATGAATAATGATCATCACTGATGATTAATATTCTTGTGTGGTGTATGCATATGATGTGTATTAAGAGTTGTGAATATATGCTGGAATTATGACTAAAGTGTATGTAACCCAGGTATGTCAAGGGGAGTTATTTAATAGGGCTATCCTAAACAAAGGAATGTGTGTTTATACCTCAGTTTACCTATACATTGTAAATAGGACCATCAAAGCAGCAGGGATGGCAGGAAACAGAACAATTTGCTTTTCAGCAAACACAAGTGGGGAAAGAAAGAGCAGGGAGTTTTCTTCACCACCTAACTAACTCCATGTCACCTTCTTCACAGCATGAATAAACTTTCCTTTGAGAGGTAACCCTCAGAAGAATCCACTTCAAAGGTTTATGGGTCTATAAAGAGGGACTGAACCTCAAGTGAGAAACAATTGAATCAACTGATTGTATTCAATATTACTGTATTATAAACGTATATAGTGAGGTCTTTTATGAAAGCCTATGACACAGTCGTGATTTATATCACTGTAAAATATATGTATTAACACTGTATAAGGAATTATGGGTACTTAACAATATTATGCTTTACAGCCTGTGTCCAAACAAAGGGACAGACAGGTTCCCCTCCAGACAGGAGAGAAGGCAGATATCTCCTGTCTCCAGTGAAATTAAGCAAGGTGTGACCAGAAACAATGGAAGCTCTATTTACATAGAAATCAGCAGGGGAATGGGAAGCCCTCAGGAAGGGAAGAGCAGCATGAGGTCATTCTGCCCCCGGAAACAATGTCTTTGACCTTTGGGAGATATAAGCAAAGACAGAAGTCATCTTTGGTATCCATCACTAAACAGACACAAGAGGCCAGAGTTTTTGCAAGCTGAGAAAGATATGTCATTCATCCAAGGAGGTGAGGGGAGAGCTTGAAGTCTGAGGAAACTGAATGTAGGTGAGAACCCATCTTGAACCAAGCTTGTATAATCTTCCTAGATTAAGTTTTAGACTTTTACATGTGTGTTTTCGCTTTTATGTCCTTTCAAACTTTATTCCTTTTACTTGGCATCACTTAACCTATGTCCTATTATCAATAAAATTGTTTTAGTATTAATCTAAACCTCAGTGCTGTGTTTGAATTAAACTCCAGTTAATGTGGCAAGCTCGTGGGGTTTTGTGTCTTTAGAGGAACAAATGAACCTTATTATTTCTTTGAACTGTCCAGGAGGGGGCTGGACATTGCAGAGCACACAGTTTGGGGGAAATTCAGGACTTGGAGGGTGTTGGAGTCGCCCTCCTGTTTGTAACCAAGGCTGGTGGAAGCCAGAGAGGGGATGTGGGGCCGTAGACAGGCTGCTGGGGTCAGAGTTGCTTAACCAAGTCTGTCTAGCAGACAGACACTCAGGGTGTGACGTGTGTGCGTGTTGCTGACTCTAACAGCATTCCAGGCAGAGAGCTACAGAGGCAAAGCATTATGAGTAAGGCTACATTTTATTCACGGGTATTTTTAGTAAAAGTCACGGACAGGTCACAGGCAGTAAACAAAAATTCAGGGCCCTTGACCTGTCCATGACTTCTACTATATACCCCTGATTAAATCTTGTGTGGGGGGGAAGGGGGTCTGCCCAGGGGCACTGCCCCCACCCCTCCCAGCAACATGGACGGTGTTTGGAGACCAGGGCCCAGCATTAAGCCTCCCTAAGTCTGGTCTTTGTCTAAGGTGGCTCCGGGGAGGGGTGTGTGTTGTGGCCATGAGAAACCACAGGAAATCCAGCTCCCCACCCCCACCCCCTTCCCTTAACTCTGCTGATAGCAGTCACCCTGGGCTTGCAGATTCTGAGTTCAATGCCAATTCCTGCACCCAAACCACTGGCATGTTAGGGACACCTTGGTTGAGAGAACCAGAAATCACCATGGGTGGGGGATCATATGCTCTATTGTTTGCGGTACAAGTACTTGTAATGAAAACTTCCACCGTCTCCCCTAGGCGACCCTATGTGATATGAGTCTCTTGAGGGTAACAGAGGCAGCAAGGGAGCTGATGCTGCAAGCATCTGGGTACAGACCTGGTCCTTATGCTGCTATGCTGCGTACCACAATGGTACTAGCAGAGTTAATGCTGGAGTGACATGGGAAAATGTGCTACCAAGGTGGAAGAAATAAGGCAGTCCTCCCCAGAAACCTTCTGCAAAGGATTGCAGAGTATCTCCATGAACATTTCCTGGAGATCTCCATGGAGGAATCCTGAGCCATCACTGTGCACATAAACTGTCTTTTCTAGGAGACACTCTCTGCGTAGCTGGAGTGGCCACTGGCAAGCAGATACGCACTGCACCTCACTGTTTTCTCATATTAAACATAAACTATAAGAGCATGTAACCCCTACGGTGTGCTTGCAATTCTATACTCACCAGAGGTGCCTTCCCCAGCATCACACTCAGACACGATGCTGTCCTGCATCTGGCTGGACTGTTCTGGGGTTAAAAATAGTTCCTGGCTCTCAGGGAGAATGGATCCCCTACTTGCCTGTCTCCCATTTTCCTCCTCCTCCAGAATATCCTCCTCGATGTTGCCTAAGGTAGACAAGGACTCAAACTCCTGTGAAGTAGCCATGCTGCATTTGGGGTAGTGGTGGGGTCACCGCTGAGAATCAAATGGAGCTCATTGTAGAAGCGGCAGGTTTGCGGTGCAGAACCAGAAGGACAGTTCGCCTCCCTTGTCTTCTGGTACGCCTGCTGAAGTTCTTTGATTTTCACGTGGCACTGCTGCGTGTCCCTGGAGTAGCCCTTCTCCTCCAAACCCCGCAGGGCCGTCCTTACCCATATGCAAAGCACGCAGTTGTGTAGGGCACCAGGAAATTTGGGGCACCAAATTTCCTGGTGCCCTGCGCAGATGCATGCTGCTCCAGCCCCTACTCCGCCTCTTCCCCAGGGCCCCCGCCCCTGCTCCGCCCCACCCTTCCCGCCCCTTCCCCGCCCCCACTCCGTAGCAGGGCCAGGTCTGCACTCACCGGCAATGGGAAGTACAGCGACCCGGCCCCAACCGCACCGCTGGTGAGTGCTGGGGGGGTGGTTCCTCTCGCCCCCCAAGCCAGCACTGCCCCCCCTGCGGAGGCCTGAGGCCCACCCCCCCCCACAGAGGCCTGAGGCCAGCCACCGCCCTGCCCCCTCCGCGGAGGCCTGGGCCCTGTAGAGGCCTGGGGCCTGCCCCCCCTGTGGGGGGGGGCTGCATAGGGCCCCAGAATAGCTAGGGAAGGTCCTGAAACCCTGTGTGATCTTTTCGTAGATATCAGCGTTTCTATGGCTGGATAGGAGCTGTGCCTGCACAGACTCTTCTCCCCACAGACAAACCAATAAGATTCGCCACCTCCTAATTACGCCAGTCTGGAGTGAGTTTGGGGCATTGAGTCGCCATGATCAACTGGGCTGCCGAGCTCCCCACGCTGATCAAACAGGAAATGGGAATTCAAAAGTTCCCAGGGCTGTAAGAGGGGAGGGGATGTTTCCTGTGTACCTGGCTGCTGTGCAGCGGAGTATTGTGGGACACCTTCTGGAAGCCAATTGAGTCGATTTACACAATGTTGCATCTACACTGTCTCTCTGTCGACCCATCAACATTGAATTAAACACTACACCTCTCACAGAGGCAGAGTAATTAACTCGACATAACAGGCAACTTAGATCAGTGGGAGGGACCTGGTCTGTCGACCTAAGCTTGTAGCATAGACGGCGTCAATTGCCCCTTCAACTTCACTCTTTTAGTCTTTATGCCGGCATCCAGCCTTGTGGTCGGTGTCCTCCCCTGAGGCTGGATCTCTGCCAGACTGGCTGTAGCTGCGCTCTTGGACGGCTCCCTGGACAGGTCCCTCCACTCAGACTTGAGTCAGAGCCTGCAATGGTACTTCCTTGCAGCTCAGCTCTGCACTCACCTTCCAGCAAGCCAATCACCTGTTCAGTAAGGAGTCACTTGCCCCGCTCTGAGCAAAGTTCAGCTTCCCTTTTGAACAGAAAGCAACAGAGGGTCCTGTGGCACCATGCCAGCTCTGTAGACAGTTGAGACTCTTGGGGCAGAGAGGACAGTTTCTCCTGCCTGCCTGCCTCCTAATCTATCAGGGCTCTGGGGGTGTGGGAATCAGGGCTACCCCCTCAGAGCACTGACGCTGGCATGTGGAATGAGGCGCGATAGAAAGCAGGACTGTGGACTAGCAGCACAGTCTTCAGCCAGAGGACTAACTCAGAGTCAGGAAACTTGGGCAATATTCCCAACTGATCTTCCTTTGTACAGTGCTTTGATACAGGTTCAGTATCTAGGGGTTTCTTTTCAACAAGACAACACAAAACCATCTCGAGCCCCCACCCAGTGACCTGGGACAGTTACACACCACCCCCGGGGTGCCTCGAAGAGGCAATACTTCCCCACTTGCAAGCACAGAGTCAGAATGTAGCAAAAAAACGTTTAATAAAAGGAGGGAAGTAACCCAGCATTAAATTGGGAAAACACCGCAAACAGGGTTCATAAACAAACCATGAGCAAAAGACCCACCTCCAAGTAAGTTGGGCAGTGTCCTTTTCCCTCAGGTTCTTATGTCCAACAACCAAAAGTCCCTTTAACGTGCCCGTCCCTTCTCTGCACTGCGCTAACAGTTGTTGTCCTTGGTCAGGGCAGACCCAGAGTTCAGAGGTGCATCTGCAGAGTTCACTTCCCACCCTGTGTGGAGGGTAAGAAGGCACCGTATTCACTCCACTGCCCTGGCACTCAGTCACCATTCCTCTTTGCCGACTGCCCTGTCGCCTGATCACCACACTTGTCTGCAGGGCTCCTTTCCTCCCCATCAACCCCCTTACCAACCAATCACCACACCTCTCTGCCTGCCACCCTGCCAGCCGATCACTGGGATGTGTTCAGGTCTCACCACCTAACAAAGCTCTCAATGATTTCAGCTGTTAGTGAAGGGAGCATCAATGCTGGTAAACCCTGGGCATCAATGCTGGGAAACCTTGGGACAGTGTCTTGCATCAGAGACACTGTCCCAAGGCATGTTTAACACTTAGACCTAGATATCTGTGGTGTGTAACAAGACTCTCAATTGAGTCTTAACCAGCTGTTATTACACAGAGGAGAGAGGACGGGTCAAATAGTATCTAGGACCCACCCCCACCTGATACTCCCTTTCCCCTTGCTTGTAGATATGGCAGGGAAAGCAGCCAGACAGCAAGGGGGGTTAAAAAAAATGCCATTCAAGAAACAAGGAAGTAATGGGGCTGCTGGGACATGAAGCAGGGCAGCACAGGGCACTGAGCAGGGACCCAGAATGCCTTCCGCTCACCTCCCCCTTTCCACAAGACCGATCTAGAGAGCTGCACCATGGGATAGCTGCCCTACAGCGCTGCTCTCATCAGTGAGGGTGATGGAAATGCTGGTAGTGTAAACACTCTCTGACACCTGAGGCATTGAGTGAGTACACAAACCAGCGCTTTATTTTCACCGGTTCACTATCACCGGTGAAATTTACAGTGCAAAACCTCTGTAAGTGTAGACATACCCTTAGAAATATCAGGAATATGAAGTCTAGTCTTCTCTGCTTTTTTTGGTCAGTCACTTTGGAAGATTAGACAACTGAATTGTGAGTTTATTGTCAGCCCTTAGCTGATGGGATTGGTGTGTTGTTTCTTTAACAAAGAAAGCTCGTTCCATCTCTTTGTCAGGTGCTTCAGTTTGTTATTTATAACAACAAAGGTTTTTAAACAGACTGACTAAAAATCACTCTCCTCAAGTATTCAGGTTTCACTTCTGTGATACCAGTGGTGTCATAATCCCAGTAGTCCGCCAGCCACCCATAGTCTTCCAGGAAAAACAAGTTAGACAAGACAGAGCTAAATTTCTAAGGTAAAAAATAAACAGGAACAAGAAAAATATTAAAGGCCACATAGTGAGATTCTTTCTCACATGGAGTCTCAGAGTCTTACTGCATAAATAGTCCCACTGAACATATGATGCAGGAATCAGCATCTTATTCAGCATGTACAAGGGGATAACAGTCTGGCCCTTAACTAAATACTTTCAGGCCTTCTGCATAATGAAAGGGGTGGGAGGAGGAAAGGGGAGAGGCATAAATCCCTCTGTAGCTCATTTTTAATTCATTTTGCCTTCCTGTGGTTTTGGCTGGGACCACAGCAGGTATGGAAATAGAGCTGGTGGGGGTAAAAAAATCATTTCAATTTTTTGAAAAATGTTGATCAGTTCTGATTTGAAATCCTATGTGGAAGCTAATCTCCCTAAATTTCCAGCCCAATTCAAAGCAAAGAGCACCAAACCTTCCTCCGTCCCAGTGCTTCTGAATTTGTACATTTCACCCATCGCTAACAGTCCTTACCCAGGAGCCTGCTTCTGAATCCAGCAGCAACAAAGTGCCTCTGGCTTAGCTGAAAATGTATATGCAGGCTTATGGACTTTAGGAATGGACACTAGACCAGGTGGAGGTCAATACGAGCCATGACTGCTCCATACCACAGGGGTTCTCATAAAATAAGAGGAGCCGGTACATTCTCTCAAAATCACATGAACTAGACAAAGGAGTTTAGATCAAAAATGTGCATCCGTGACATGTTATTACACAAATGACCCTATAATTTGAGTGGACAATCCAATGGAGCCATTGTCCTGCTGTCCTTGTCAGACTTTTCTTGGGCAGCAGCGGGGGTGGTGGGACTGGGAGGGGTGGGGGGGGGAAGAGGGCAGTTCAACAAATGCAGAGAAAACTTTCAGACCTGGTGGGAAGATTTCCAAAGGCACAGGTAGGCCTCCAGGTCCCACTGACTTTCAATGGGAATTTGGCACTGAACTTCCATTTGTGCCTTGGAAAATCTTCCACCAGGACCTTTGTGGATCCACGTGTGTGAAAAAGCTCTGTTTTCCCTTTGTATCAGCCCCCTGCATTCCAGAAGCCCAAGCCTGCTGTTGGCATTTACCCAATGTGGACATTGGCCAGGTTTTCAATGGAGAGATTTTTTCAGGGACATTGCATGCATCCTCCTGGAGAATGGCACAGCAGCAGCTGGCCCTGGGTATCTGCCAGGCCAGGGCTGTGATTCTACTTTGGGAAGGACAAGTGGCCAGTCCATGACTAGACTGGGAGCTCTCAGAGCTATAATGGCCAGAGTGAACCATTACTGCAGAAAGGGAGCATCACCAGTACCCAGATCCTGCCCCCAGCCTTTGCCCTGAGCATTGGCTGGGGGAGAGGAATCCTCACCACTGGGTGATGGAAAGGCACAGAGTCTGCTATGTGGATACGAGTCCAGCGTGACGTAGCCTCCATACCTCTCACCATCGTTTTGGGGTGGGAAGTTCTGAATGATCATAGCAACTTCCTCCTCACCCTCCCAGTAGCTGACTCCACCACTATCTCCACCCTCTGTGAAGCTGTGCTCTGTGGCACTCAGGTAGGGGGTTACACCCCTAGCATCCTGAACATACATACCCCCCTTCACTCTAAAGACAGAGGTTTCCCTGTGTTGGGATCCCGCTCACTATTAGTGGGAGAAGGGAAATTTGGGCCTATGTGACTAGAAATAGCAGCTGGTAGAGGGGGGCGCACTACAGGGACTCTATAAAAAAACAAAAAAGAAGGTTCAGCTAATTTTTCACTGGAGGGCCTTCAATTTTTCCTTGCAGGGGAAACTGATTCTGTTTATTTCCCTTTCTAGCAGAGGAAACCCCTGCTCATCTATTTCAGTGCATTCTGCCTCCCTTCACCCCTCCATCTAATTATTGGTTTAACCATCTGTCAGAAATATTACAAGGAGAACTTTAAGACGCGCTCAGTAAGGATGAGATTACACAACAATAAAGGCCCAGTGGCCTTAGACCTTTTCACTGTCACAGCTGCATCCACTAATATCTTAATATCTCCAGGGTCCTGATGGACTCATCTCTCCTGATGGTGCCATCATCTCTGTGCACGTAGGCATTTTGGAAGGAATTGTAATAGTAGAACACCTGCTTTTGCAAGAAACCAGCTGGGTCTCTCATGTATCTGGCATGGATCTCCCATTCTTATCAGATTTGTGTTACAGTGATGGTTGTCATCAGGATTTCTCTGCTGTTCTTAGAGCTCTGTCAGGATCTTGGGGTATTTTTCACAAGGAAATGTACAGTTATCACTGAAAATGTAGTTCCCTGGTACAACTGCATTGATTTCAGTGGAGTCACTCCAGAGACTGATTTGGGCATTGAGTCTAAAGCCTATTGGGATCTGGGATCTACATTTTTCTCACATAATTTATTGCTGTAAATAACCCCTTTCCCCTCTCCCAGCATCCCTAATGTAGTGTATTGAAAACTGTTAAAATTACAAGCTATCGCTTTAAGTTTGTAAGAGGTTTCCTGGGCCTCCTTGCAGTCCCGGCCCCCCGCCCCACTCAGGCCCTGGCCACCGTTGTCCCCTGCGGGGGGCAGGAGGCAGAAGCTTGGTCCTGTGGCAGCCAAGCTCCCCCGCTCCCCCGTTTCTTCCCACAACGTGGTGCATTCCGGCCCCTCCCTCTCCCTCTCCCTCTCCCTGCCGGCGGTGGCCCTTGCGAAGGGGAGCGGAGCCGAGCCGAGCCGAGCCGAGCCGAGCGGCAGCGTGCTCGCTGCTCCGTACAGCAGGCAGAGAGAGGTAGGGACGGGCCTTGGCGAAGGGGGTGGAACAGGGCATATCCCTCCCAGCCCCCTGCCATGAGCCGCTCAGGGCAGGGGGCTGGGAGCACCCCCACGAGCCGAGCACCCCAGCCCTCTGCCCTGCACCTCCCCACCCAACACACAACCATCCCTCTGCCCTGCACCCCCCCCGCCTTCTGCCCTGCACCCCCCCAGCCCTCTGCCCTGCACCCCCCCCACACCCCCGAGCCCTCTGCTCTGAACCTCCCCCACACCCAGCCTTCTGCCCTGCACCCCCACACCCAGCCCTCTGCCCTGCACTCCCCACAGCCTTCTGCCCTGCACCCCCCACACACCCTCCATCCCTCTGCCCTGCACCCCCCATATCCCCCCAAGCCCTCTGCCCTGAACCCCCCCCACACACCCAGCCTTCTGCCCTGCACCCCCCCACACACCCAGCCCTCTGCCCTGCACTCCCCACAGCCTTCTGCCCTGCAGCCCCCACACACCCCAGCCCTCTGCCCTGCACCTCCCCACACACCCCAGCCCTCTGCCCTGCACCCCCCCACACACCCAGCCTTCTGCCCTGACCTCGAGTCGCCCCCAACACCCAGCCCTCTGCCCTGCACCTCGCACCCCCCCAGCCCTCTGCCCTGACCTCCCCCCACACACCCAGCCCTCTGCCCTGCACCTCCACACCCCAACACACACCCAGCCCTCTGCCCTGCAACCCCCAGCCCTCTGCCCTGCACCCCCCACAGCCTTCTGCCCTGCACCCCCCACACACCCCCAAGCCCTCTGCCCTGAACCTCCCGCACACCCAGCCTTCTGCCCTGCACCCCCCACCCCCCCCACCCCCACCCCCAGCCCTCTGCCCTGCACTCCGCACAGCCTTCTGCCCTGCACCCCCACACACCCTCCAGCCCTCTGCCTGCACCCCCCACATCCCCCCAAGCCTCTGCCCTGAACCCCCCCCACACACCCCAGCCCTCTGCCCTGATCCTCCCCACACACACACACCCAGCCCTCTGCCCTGCACCCCCACACCCCTCCAGCCCTCTGCCCTGCACCCCCCCCACACCCTCCAGCCTTCTGCCCTGATCCTCCCCCTCACACACCCAGCCCTCTACCCTGCACCTCCACACCCCAACACCCCCCCAGCCCTCTGCCCCTGCACCTCCCCAGCCCTCTGCCCTGCACCCCCCACAGCCTTCTGCCCTGCACCCCCCACACACCCCCAAGCCCTCTGCCCTGAACCTCCTCCACACCCAGCCCTCTGCCCTGCACTCCCCAACATACCCTCCAGCCCTCTGCCCTGCATCCCCCAAGCCCTCTGCCCTGACCCCCCCCCCACACCCCAGCCCTCTGCCCTGATCCTCCCCACGCACACATACCCAGCCCTCTGCCCTGCACCCCCACACCCCCCAGCCTTCTGCCCTGCACCCCCCCACACCCTCCAGCCCTCTGCCCTGCACCCCCCACATCCCCCCAAGCCCTCTGCCCTGAACCCCCCCACACCCCAGCCCTCTGCCCTGATCCTCCCCTCACACACCCAGCCTTCTGCCCTGCACCCCCCACCCCACCCACACCCAGCCTTCTGCCCTGCACCTCCACACACACCCCAGCCCTCTGCCCTGATCCTCCCCCCACACACCCAGCCTTCTGCCCTGCACCTCCACACACCCCCACACCCAGCCTTGTGCCCTGCACCTCCACACACACCCCAGCCCTCTGCCCTGATCCTCCCCACACACACCCAGCCTTCTGCCCTGCACCTCCACACACCCCCACACCCAGCCTTGTGCCCTGCACCTCCACACACACCCAAGCCCTCTGCCCTGATCCTCCCCACACACACACACCCCAGCTTTCTTTCAAACCAATTGCAAGGCCCTGTCTGCACAGCAGTTGCACCGGTTCAAAACTGATGGTAGTTAAATGGGCGAGGACCTGGCCCTGCCGCTTTGAGCTAAATCGGTTTGAGCGGGATTGAGGCCTTGTCTACATGCAAAGGTTGTAGCACTTAACTGTACCGGCATGAGGAGATTGAGGGAGCTGGTGCATTGGCAGGTCCACTGCTCATCTGGGTCCAGTGAGCCCAGACAGGGTGGGGAGAGGGCACCTTTATCCCAGTATAACTGGGTCTGCACTGGGGCTGTATCCGTAGAATTGCTGCAGTAACCCTGCCCCCCGTGGCTCCATCAGGACACATGCAGTGCGCAGAGCAGGCCTTCACTTGGCTAAGCGCGCCAACCCCAGCCGTTTGCCCCAGTGTAACTAGACCAAAGGCTCATCCCCAGAGCAGGCCCAGGCAGGTGAGAAAGTCCAGCACGGTCATTCTCCCAGCAGAGGCGCTCTGATCAGAGGGGCCTTTGGCAGTTTAGCTTATGTGACTTTGGAAGTGTTTTAAAACCAAACTGGTGCTGGCACTGGGAGAGCACACGCGGTTTAGCTGTGCTGGGAGGCAGGGACGGACACTCCCTGGGACACCAGGTAGCACTCTCCTGTATAGGCAAACCCCAATCTAGTGAGACTAAGGCCACACTACACTACAGAATTATGTCAGCCTAGCTTACGTTGGCCTACAGCCACCACACTATTAAATGGCTTGGCTCCTTGGGTCGGTGGTGCGTGTCCTCACCAGGAACACTTGTATCCATTGTGCTGTCAGCGTGGGGCATTGTGGGTCGGCTCTTGGAGCCAGTAACAGTCCGACGTAAGCAATGCAGAGTCTACACCGGGGTCGGCAACCTACGGCACGCGTGCCAAACACGGCACGCGAGCCGATTTTGAGTGGCACGCTGCCAGCCGGGTGAGAGGAGGAGGAGGTGGAGGGGCCGGAAAGCGCCACGCTGGGGGAAGAAACGGGGGGAGGGGGGAAGCGTGGCTGCCGCAGGATCAAGCTTCTGCCTCCTGCCCCTGCAGGGGAGAGCAGTGGGGGGGGGTCCCGGCCCCCACCCCACTCAGCCCCCCACCCCACCGCTCTCCCCTGCGGGGGCAGGAGACAGAAGCTTGGTCCTGCGGCAGCCACGCTCCCCCCACCCGTTTCTTCCCACAACGTGGTGCATTCCGGCCCCTCCTCCTCCCCTCTCTCCCTGCCGGTGATGGCCCATGCGAAGGGGAGCAGAGCCGAGCCGAGCGGCAGCGTGCTCGCTGCTCCGTAGAGCAGGCAGAGAGAGGTAGGGACGGGCCTTGGGGAAGGGGGTGGAATAGGGCATATCCCTCCCAGCCCCCTGCCATGAGCAGCTCAGGGCAGGGGGCTGGGAGCACCCCACAAGCCGAGCACCCCAGTCTTCTGCCCTGCACCTCCCCACCCCAACACACACCCATCCCTCTGCCCTGCACCTCCCCACCCCAACACACACCCATCCCTCTGCCCTGCACCCCCCACATCCCCCCCCAGCCCTCTGCCCTGACCTCGAGTTGCCCCCCACACCCAGCCTTCTGCCCTGCACTTCCACACCCCCTCAGCCCTCTGCCCTGACCTCCCTCCAACACCCAGCCTTCTGCCCTGCAACTCCACACACATCCCAGCCCTCTGTCCTGACCTCGAATCCCTCCCAACACCCAGCCTTCTGCCCTGAACCCCCCCACACCTAGCCTTCTGCCCTGACCTCGAGTCCCCCCCAACACCCAGCCCTCTGCCCTGAACCCCCCACCCAGCGGGCTGAGCAGGCTGGCGGCATAAGATCAGCATTTTAATTTAATTTTAAAGGAAGCTTCTTAAACATTTTGAAAACCTTGTTTACTTTACATACAACAATAGTTTAGTTATATAATATAGACTTATAGAGAGAGACCTTCTAAAAAACGTTAACATGTATTACCGGCACGCGAAACCTTAAATTAAAGTGAATAAATGAAGACTCGGCACACCACTTCTGAAAGGTTGCCGACCCCTGGGTTAAAACAACAAGTGTCTTGTCTATACTAGGGTTTCACACGTGTTTGCTAGCAAGTGTTAAAATACACCGCCCACCACCATCACCATGGATATGGAATTAGAGATATAATTTTGCCTGTTTAGATCAGTGCAGGATTTGGCTGTGTCTTGGCAAGTATGCAGTCAGTTGCAAAGCATAAGAGGCAAGTCCAGCAAGCAAAGGTGGAGGAAGGAAGGTGTGAAATGTGAGGTATTTGGTTGAGGACAAGGTGATCATGTCAATTGGAGTCCACCATTTCTCTGCCTTTCACTAGCTCTTTGCAGTCTCCCTGAGGAGGGACCCTGTGCTCTGCAGTGTGGATATGGGCAGGAGGCCAAGTGATGCAGAATGACAATACTTAGCACTTGTAGAGCACTTGTCAATCTGAAACATTAACTAAAGACTTTGCTGTTATCAATCCGCTCCTGAGAGGTGCTGATTACTCACAGATCCCATTCAAGTCACCATTGGTACAACCTGGGGCGGCTCTACGTTTTTTGCTGCCCCAAGCACGGCAGTCAGGCGGCTTTTGGTCGCTGGTCACGCAGATTCGGCGGCGTGCCTGCGGGAGGTCAGCCGGGACCGGCAGACCTCCCACAGGCACGCAGCCGAAGGCAGCCTGACTGCCGCCCTTACAGCGACTGGCAGGCCATCCCCCACGGCTTGCCGCCCCAGGCACGCGCTTGCTGCGTTGATGCCTGGAGCCGCCCCTGGGTACAACTACACTGCAAAAAAATATGCACGGCAGTGAGCTTCAGAGCCCACATCTACAGACTCGGCTTGTGGTGCTCATGCTATGGCACTAACAACATCAATGTAGACATTCCCACATGGGCTGGAGCTCGGCTCCGACACCCTCCCCCCTCGCCGGGTTTCAGAGCTTGTGCCTTGGAGGTTGGGACCTGGGGACTCCAGTGACCTAACCTCCGCTTCTCTGGAAACGGAGAAGCTTGATCCCTCACCCCACTGGGGTGGCCTTTTGCTCCCCACACACTGAGTCAAGGTGAGCAGCAGTTCTTCGCCCACTCAGCTCAGGGTCCTATACATTTTCACAGACCATCGGGCAAGAGAAGTTCCCCCCCCCTTCCTGTCTGTAGTTACCTTAGTCATCTCCTAAGCAGCTGTTGTGCACTTTACTTGGGCATTTCTCAACTGTGGGTGGGTGTCATAGATTGGGCTGTGCCTTGCAGCTGCCTCTGTGCCCCCACTTTTGTCTGGAGACAGCGCCATCACCATGCTGTTTCCTGTCTCTGGTTCCTTGGTAAGGAGAGGCAAAGAGCTTATTTCTCTAGTCTAGGCTTCAGGACTCAGAATTTCCCTTCAAGTCAGTAGGTCTAGTCTAGGGAGACCACCTCCCTAGAAAAGGAGGTGGTCTCCCCTCCACTCCCCAGGCATTTGTCCGCATACACTGCAAAGGTAATTTGATTCCTCTTGGATATTGGCGGGGGAATTCTGACAGTTTTCAGGGTTACCCAGGTTTCTGGGGTGAATTGCTACCATCTTCTTGCAGTGAGAGAGCTTGGTCTGCACAAGGGGATACACTCCCCCCCCCCAACTCCCAGCTGCTGGCAACAGAAGTGCTCCACTCCGGGCTCCACAAGCCCCATTCTTTCCTTATGCAGGCTATCAATTTACACACCCGACTTTGTTACACTCAAGCACCCAGTCCCTTATCCTCTGGATACCCACAAAGTACTCCAATCCACTGCCTCCATGAAATCAGTGCACCCCAGTTCATCAGTTTCACCTCAGTTCAACACTCTTCTTAGCACAAGGTACTTAGATTTATCTATAGTAAAACCAAATTGAAGTTTATTTAACAGAATTTGAGATACAGATTCAAATAAAAGCAAGTACATGGGTTTGGAAACATAAGTTTACACGTAAAAGATAAAAAACATAATTGATAGCCTATACTTATTAACAAGTTACTTTCTCTTGTCCAATAAGGTATTTCTCACCCAATGGTCAGGTCTTACAGTGCTTGTCCAGACTGGAAAGCTGAGATTCACCTTTCAACAGATACCCCACAGGCAGCATGTCTCCTCTGTAATCTGGTGCCATCTCCTCTCTTATACAATTATAGACTATTGTCTCTTACCAGAAGGGGTCCCCTATTCAGAGAATTTCCTTTGGGTTTTTTTGTCTTTGTAAATCCTCAGGCCTGCATCTGGTCTCCACAGTAAACACAGGGCTGGCTCCGGATGTCCATTGTTCTCAGTGTTGATTGAGTTAGCCCTGAGACTCACCTCACCTCAGGTGACAAGTTTCACTTCAACAGTTTTAAAGCCTAATATTCTATATTGTATATATCTCTCAAACTATTTTCCATATAATCATCTTCCAATAACCAAGACCGTCAACTTGACCTTAGTTTTCAACAGAGACCACACACAAGCTCCTTTGGTGAAATATTGGGAAGGTGGCCAGACACACAGGCAGTACAC
Source organism: Chrysemys picta bellii (assembly GCF_011386835.1). Classification (NCBI taxonomy): domain Eukaryota; kingdom Metazoa; phylum Chordata; order Testudines; family Emydidae; genus Chrysemys; species Chrysemys picta. Next base: position 8,998,773 of record NC_088812.1, on the reverse strand, counting down.
TTGCCTGAGGATGTCTGTGCGCATCTCCCTGAAACATTGATGCAGTAGGATTGTCATAGATTCATAGCTTCCGAAGCCAGAAGGGGCCATTGTGATCATCTAATCAATATGTCATGTGTTTCCAAATCAAATGCCTTTCAGAAGTGTATTTTATTTCAATATTATTTCCTTTATCAACCAAACTCGTAATCTCATAAAAAAAGGGGTAGTGCTACAACACAACACAATGGAGCTGATAAAAAAAATATTCTGGGACTGTTTTTTTATCTTTGCTGAGAACTTTTGAAATGAAATAAAACAAAAATTTTCCCTTAGGGTACAATTTGGTTTTCAAGTCCTCACCCCCGTTTCCCCTTCTTTTTCAATTCCCCCACTTCCTTTTTTTTCTACTATTAAAAGGTGGGAAAGGGGGGAAAAAACCTGAGGAAATGGGGGGAAACCCATTTTCTCTCACTTTTTTACTTTTTTCAACAGGGAAACTGTAGAAAAAGTACAAAAATGTTTAAAAAGTGAGACGTATCGCTTTAACTTTTTAAAAACTATTTGCATACTTTTCTATGTAAACAAAAGGTTTTTAAATGTGCGAGAAAGCATTTTTCCTTAATTTAGCATACCATACTTTTTTAAAAAAAATTCCCATCTTTTTCAAGTAGGGAAAGTAACCAAAAATGGAGAAAAAGCCAATAAAAAACAAAAAGTAAAACGCAAAATGTTTCAAATTTGGAAAACTGAATCTAACCGATGAATGTAGCTGAAAACAAAATGAAGCAATTTTTTTTGTTTCATTTCAAAATTTCCCATTGAAAAATTTAAAAAACATGGAATCTAAAACTGACATTTCCCACCAAAAAAAAAAAAAAAAAAAAAAAAATTTTTTTTGATGAAAAATGTTTTTAGTTGAAAATTTTTGACCATCTCTACTGCAAACTGAAGAAGAAGAAGAAATGGAGAGTTAAAGTCCTGGTTCACACACAACACCTTAATTGTGCTCTGGGGGGGAATGGCAGCAGGAAATGATAATATAACAGAATCTTGCCCCTCCCTAACCAAGCCCGCCATTTTTCTCTGTGCCCAACACAAGTCAAAGCCAACTATCCTATTCATACAGTTCAACAGACCTTTCTGCTTTTTACAGCCCCATTGATCTGAGACGTACTTGCTGCTGGTTGGCAGAAAACACCCGTGCTTCACAGGAAAGCTGAGTGAGGGTGAAGGTTGCTGGGATCTCCCTGAATGCCTCCTTTAGGAAGGGATCAGAGGGGCCAGAGTTAAGGTTGTGAGTCTGTGTTATGTGAGAAGCTGCACCTTAAGTCTGCATTTCTCGCTTTTCTTCAGTTTTTTAGTTTTTGGATTGTTTTTTCTTGTAACCCTAACAATCTTTTTCCATGGCTCAGACAGGTAACAGCTTCATTTTTCTCATTACAACCTTGCAACAGCACCAATGCTCTCAGGAGGTTGTTGCAGTTCCCTCCCAGCAGCGTTTGCTGGTCACTAGGGGTTAGGGTGACCACATAGCAAGCGTGACAAATCAGAAAACGTTTTTGGGGGAAGGGGGGATGGAGGGAGAAATAGTTGTGTATTTAAGACAAAGCCCTGGTATCGCGAAGGTCCTGATAATATCAAGACATCTGGTCACCCTACTTGGGGTATGTCTATAATGCAATGTAAGCCCTGGGTTAGTAGAACTTGAGTTAACAGACCCAGGGTTTGTTAATTTAGGATTTGAGCATCTAGACTCATTTGTAAGCCTAGGTTAAGAATTGTTGAACTCTGGGTCCCAACCTGGGGCTCCAGCATCTACACTGCATGATGTTGGCCTGAGTCCAACCATGCATATCTCAAACTTCCTATCACCTTCCCAAAATGTGACTGCTCTAGCCCTTTGTTCATGGTGCAGTGTGGGAAAACTTGACTGGCCACCAAACTTGACTATCCAAAGGACAAAGCAAGTTGGCCAATGGGATTATGGGATACTTTTGGTGGACTCCCAGAGCATGAGGCTGGTGAGGATGCATCTACACTGCAAAGCAATAGGGCTTTAACTTGGGTCCTGGCTTGACTCAGACTCGGACCCACTGGCCCATGGGGTCCTGGGACCCTGTGTCTGAGCCCTCAGTTAGCATGATCTGTGTGTAGACAGAATGGGGGTTAGGCATGAGCCTGACTTCAAGCCCTGGACTTACGTTGCAGTATAGACATGGGAGCTTTTTCAGAATACAGCAGCACAACTATTCACTGATTCAACCAAGCGCAATCATAGCTCTCTTCTCCCCTGTATCCTAGAGGCTGATAAAGAAACTTGATTTTAAACAAAAACAACAAGGAGTCTGGTGGCACCTTAAAGACTAACAGATTTATTTGGGCATAACCTTTCGTGAGTAAAAACCTCACTTCTTCGGATGCAGGTGAGGTTTTTACTCATGAAAGCTTATGCCCAAATAAATCTGTTAGTCTTTAAGGTGCCACCAGACTCCTTGTTGTTTTTGTAGATACAGACTAACACGGCTACCCCCGATACTTGATTTTAAACAGGCCTTATTGATGTGTAGAATCCTAGTGGTGTAGCCTCTAGCTAAAAGCATAAGTGCAGGAACTAGGGATGCTGCTGCACTCCCTACCTTGAAGTGGTTTCCATCATATACAGGGTTTACATTTTGATTCAATGTCTCTCAGCACCCCCATTATAAAAATTGTTCCAGCACCGCTGGCTATAAGGACCTCCTTTGTCAGCCTCATCTAGCCTAGGGTGACCAGATGTCCCGATTTTATAGGGACAGTCCCAATTTTGGGGGCTGTCTCTTATATAGGCACCTGACCCTCCCCACGCCCACCCTGAATTTTTACACTTGCTATCTGGTCACCCTACATCCAGCCTCATCTGTGCTCTGAAACAGGCCAACTAATCATTTTCACACATCTCGTCTTAGGTCAGCAGGAGAATACTTTATGCCTCTGGTTTTATATCAAACTGTTTGTAGCATGTTTTTATTCAGTGATTGGATCGTGGCAATTCTCTGCCCAAACTGTGGAATGATCACCCATGTCACATGGTATTGTTTCTGTTCCCTGATTGGATGTCCCAACCTTTTCTAAACTAATTCAACCCAAAACAATTTCCATTTGTTCACAAAACAAATGTTGATTCTTGATTAAACAAATCATGTCCATGGGCCTGAACATTGGTTTGTCCAAACATTCATGCAAACAAAACTGTAGTGTGAGAACATAAACATAAAGAGCCACACCACAAAAACTTCACCTGCACAAATGTTCAGGAAAGTAACAAACAAACTAAAAAAAGATGAATCAAAATGCAATTCAGAAATGACAAAAAGTCTGAATTTTTGCACAGTGGTCACCTGGCTCTCACCATGTCACCCCAGGTTTGGAACCTCGCAGCCTCCCTTTTTTCATGGTTAGGATTCCCAGGTGTGTGTTTTGTAGTTTTATGGTGATGTGTTTGAAATATGTATTAGTAGCCAAAAGCCTGTACTGTCCTACTGGTATAATTAGTAAAATCGTGTGTGTAAAACAGCCAAAAATGGAGGCTCCTGTTTCCATGTGCAATGGAGCTGTTGTACATGTTCCCCCAAGCCATGTGTGTAAAAAGTTGCACACAGGTAGGGGACAATCTTGGTTTTTGATTATATAGATTTATTGAGGTATGTTTGTGTAGCACTATGACTATGGGTTAGAGGATTGATGCTTTAGACAATTTTCAGTGTTGGTGCTTTTTTTAAAATAACCATCTTCTAACTCCAGGGTCCAGGTCTGTATTTCCTCTTTCAGTAGAACAGGTCTAATATCCTAGGCTGTGTGTGAGCTGTTGCTTTGTGTGGGACAGTTTGTCCATTGGCCTGCACTGGTCTCTTAAGTCATTGCTGCTTAAAGGGTTTTGGCATCTTCCAAATGCAAAATGAACTAGAGAAAAAGCCATTCTATTCTCCTGTGTGCCATATCGGGCAGATATGTGTGAGCATGTGTAAAACCCATTTGGAACTACATAGCACTGGAGTAAACCTACAGCACAGCCTGCATGTCAAAAATGCAGGGAAGCTTACAGCTCAGTGGTTTGAGCATTGGCCTGCTAAACCCAGGGTTGTGAGTTCAATCCTTGAGGGGGCTACTTGGGGATCGGGGCAAAATCAGTACTTGCTCCTGCTAATGAAGGCAGGGGGCTGGATTCAATGACCTTTCAAGATCACTTCCAGTTCTAGGAGATGGGCTATCTCCATTAATTTCTTAATAGCAGAAACACAGCTTCAGTATTTTGGTTAGGAACTGATGCAAAGGACAGACCGAGGAAGCTATTTGCCATGCACAAGTTTTATTGGTCCTGCAAAACCCAGGAATAAGCTACATATGTTGAGTGCCATCTATGGCACTTTATCTATTCACTAATTATTTACATATATGCAGAGAGAGCATTCCTGTAACCATTTCTCTTAGGCGCCATCTACACTTGGACCTAGGTGTGGGTGTGACTCCCAGCTCATGTAGACATACTCACACTAGCTCTCAGTGGTAGCTTGGTCAAGAACAAACCTATTGCTTTGCCGTGTAGATGCATCCCCACCAGACTCATGCTCTGGGAGTCCACCAAAAGTGGCATGGGCTAGCTGCCCCAAGAACAAACCTGCCTGAACCCCGTGGGTACATATTTGAGGTGACTAGCCCATGCCACTGCTCACTGCTGCCCATGCTACCACAGTTACACTACTATTTTTAGTGCACAGGCTCAATGAAAGCTAGCACAAGTATTTGTATGTGAGATGGGAATCACATCCCCAGTTCCAAGTGTAAACGCAGCCTTAATCACTGAATCTTGCCATTCACCATATATCACCTCCTATAAATCCATCACAGCCCCTGAGTGGCAGTAGATGGTACCTGCAAAACTTTACAAAGAGTGAAAGCATCAGCAAAGAAGCTGCTTTTGCACATATGTTTCTCCTGCTCTTTCCACCTGGGGGATGTTCTGGGCCTGGTCATTTTCCTCTGCAGGGACTATTTTGGGTGGCTGTGGTTTGAATGCCTTGGCTGATGCATGGTATTGTGAAGCCCTGGGTACAGTGACAACAAAACTGACAGGCTAGCCGCTTCGTGTCCTTCAGTCAGCTCTCTTTGCATTTTCAGTTCGGTTTTCATTGTGGAAAACAGCATTTTTAATGGTTAGCGCACAGGACTCCTAGCTCTGCTGTTGATTCAGGGTCTGACTCAGACATACTTAAGCATGTGCGTACCTTCTAGCACATGAGTAACCCCATTGACTTCAATGAGGGTAATTAACCACTGGAACAATTTAGCAAGAGCTGTGGTGCATTCTCCATCACCAGTACTTTTAAAATCAAGATTGGATGTAGGGTGACCATCCGTCCGGGTTTCCCCGGACATGTCCGGCTTTTTCAGCTTGAAATGGCCGTCCAGGGGGGATTTCTAATAAAGTAGAAATATCCGGGATTTCCCCCTTCCCCTCATGCAGAGTGCGGCGCGGCTGATTGGACGGCTGGGCCTGATTGAAAGCCGCTCGCAGACACTGGGGCCTCTAGCAGCCAGAGTCCCTCACCCTCCCCCGCTCCCTCCTTCCCCGCAGAGCAGCGTCCCAGTGTTTGGCTGCACGTGGAGCTCGCAGCTCTCCCTCGGCCTGGGGCGGGGGGCAGGCAAGGGACAGAGAACGGGGGGGTTAGATTGGTCGGGGGTTCTGGGGGGGGGTGTCAGGAGAAGGGGGTGTAGAGAGCGATTGGGGCAGGCAAGGGACAGAGAACGGGGGGGGGTTAGATTGGTCGGGGGTTCTGGGGGGGCTGTCAGGAGAAGGAGGTGTAGAGAGCGATTGGGGCAGGCAAGGGACAGAGAACGGGGGGTTAGATTGGTCGGGTGTTCTGGGGGGGCTGTCGGGAGAAGGGGGTGTAGAGCGGTTGGGGCAGGCAAGGGACAGGGAACAGGGGGTTAGATTGGTTGGGGGTTCTGCGGGGGCTGTCAGGAGAAGGAGGTGTAGAGAGCGATTGGGGCAGGCAAGGGACAGGGAACGGGGGGGGTTAGATTGGTCAGGGGTTCTGGGGGGGGCTGTCAGGAGAAGGGGATGTAGAGAACGGTTGGGGCAGGCAAGGGACAGGGAACGGGGGTTTAGATGGGTCAGGGATTCTGGGGGGGGCTGTCAGGAGAAGGGGGTGTAGAGAGCGGTTGGGGCAGGCAAGGGACAGGGAACGGGGGGGTTAGATTGGTGGGGGGTTCTGGGGGGGCTCTCAGGAGAAGGGGGTGTAGAGAGCAGTTGGGGCAGGCAAGGGACAGGGAACGGGGGGGTTAGATTGGTCGGGGGTTCTGGGGGGGCTGTCAGGAGAAGGGGTTGTAGAGAGCGGTTGGGGCAGGCAAGGGACAGGGAACAGGGGTGGGTTAGATTGGTCAGGGGTTCTGGGGGGGGCTGTCAGAAGAAGGGGGTGTAGAGAGCGGTTGGGGCAGGCAAGGGACAGGAAACAGGGAGGCTTAGATAGGGGGTGGGGTCTCAGGAGGGGGCAGTCAGGGGACAGGTAGGGAGTAGGGAGATTCTGAGGGGGGGCTGGGGCAGGGCTAGGGCGGCACCCCGTGTCCTCTTTTTTGATTGCTGAAATATGGTAACCCTATCGGGGGTGCAGAGGCTGCAGGGTGAGGAGGAGCAGGGCAGGCAGGGGCATAGAGGCTGCAGGGGCAGGGCAGGCGGGGGGGTGCAGGGGCTGCAGGGTGAGTGGGGAGCAGGGGGCACAGAGGGGTGGGGGGGTGCAGAGCGAAGAGGAGCAGGGCAGGCAGGGGCACAGAGGCTGCAGGGGTGGGGGGTGCAGGGGCAGGGCAGGCGGGGGCTGCAGGGTGAGTGGGGAGCAGGGGGCACAGGGGCTGCAGGGGCAGGGGAGTGCCGGGGTTGCAGGGCGAGTGGGGAGCCGGGAAGCACTTAGCAACCCCCAACCAAGATCAGAGCGGGAGGGAGGAGGGGGAATGCGGGGTGGTCAGAGGAGGGGGCAGAGTTGGGGCAGGGACTTTGGGGAAAGGGTTGGAATGGGGGTGGGGTTGGGGCAGGGCCGGGGGCGGGGAAGGGGCGGAGTTGGGGTGGGGCCAGGGTCCCGTGGAGTGTCCTCTTTTTTAAATGTTTGAATATGGTAACCCTATTGGATGTTTTCCTAAAAGAGCTGCTCTAGTTCAAACAAAACTTCAGGACAGTTCTGTGGCCTGTGTTATGCAGGAGGTCAGAGAGGGGACAATTATTTTTTGTCAAGATCAAAATTTCTTGGTCAAGGTATAGTCAAGTCCAGAGAAAATAATACAAAAATAACAGTAATGGTAATAATAAGTAAATAAAAAGATTTCAGGGGTCCGTTCAAAAGCATCTAGCGGTCTGGATTTGGCCCACAGTCCGCCTATTGACTACCCCTGGATGATCACAATGATCTCGTCTGACGTTGGAATCTATGAATCTACTTGCAAAACTTCAGTTATGCACATACGTAAGCACCTTGCAAAACTAGACCCCAGGCAAATCAGGTGACTTCTATGCCTTCATTTCCTCTTCTGTAATATGGGGGCAATGATAACTTCTCAGAAGGTGATTGTGAGGCCTTCAATTAATAAATTAATGTTTAACATCTGTGACCTCAAACAAAAGGTGCTGCCAAAGTCATTATTATATTGTAAGGTATTTGGGTCCAGGACCATCTTTGAGTTTTGTGTTTATACAGCACCAGGCACAATACAGTCCTGGTCCATGACTGGGGTACTAGGTGTCAAGTATCGGGGTAGCCGTGTTAGTCTGTATCTACAAAAACAACAAGGAGTCTGGTGGCACCTTAAAGACTAACAGATTTATTTGGGCATAAGCTTTCGTGGGTAAAAACCTCACTTCTTCGGATGCATAGAGTGAAAGTTACAGATGCAGGCATTATATACTGACACATGGAAAGCAGGGAGTTACTTTGCAAGTGGAGAACCAGTGTTGACAGGGCCAATTCAATCAGGGTGGATGTAGTCCACTCCCAATAATAGATGAGGAGCTGTCAATTCCAGGAGAGGAAAAGCTGCTTCTGTAGTGAGCCAGCCACTCCCAGTCCCTATTCAAGCCCAGATTAATGGTGTTAAATTTGCAAATGAATTTTAGTTCTGCTGTTTCTCTTTGAAGTCTGTTTCTGAAGTTTTTTTGTTCAATGATAGTGACTTTTAAATCTGTAATAGAATGACCAGGGAGATTAAAGTGTTCACTTACTGGCTTATGTATGTTACCATTCCTGATGTCCGATTTGTGTCCATTTATTCTTTTGCGGAGGGACTGTCCGGTTTGGCCAATGTAAAGTAGGCCTCCAGATCACTGCAGAACTGTATTGTGTTCGTGGGGTTGGTGGGACAGAAAGAGAGTCCCCGAGATAGGACAGACTCTTTTTTACCCACGAAAGCTTATGCCCAAATAAATCTGTTAGTCTTTAAGGTGCCACCAGACTCCTTGTTGTTTTTGGGGTACTAGGGTGCTACTACAATGCAATGGTGGTTATTATTAATTGTTGTTGTGGTGGTGGTGGTGGTGATTAACCTTTCCCCAACTTGGCCACAGGAGGAGCAATGATCTGGATTTTACTTTTTGGGACATTTTAAAAAGATTTATTTTTTATTAATGCAACATGTCATAAACCAGCAACATAAACCACCCATCTGCTTCTCTCCAGGCATGAGAAATACTAATACTAACACCTGATATTTATCAAGTGCCTGGCTATTTTCCACAAAGCAATAGGGTTGCCACTGATGCATACCCAGAATACCTGATATTCCGGTACTTCTGAAACAGCTGGGGCCGTCCCCACCTGCATGACCCTGGCCCCAGAAGTGTGACCTCGCTCACATGGTGGATGTGAGGTCAAGCCACATGGAGGACACCATTTTGCAGAGCGTGCTGCCCTACCCTCACCAGCATGACTTTGCATGCACACAGGCAGAGGCAATGATACCAGATAAAACCAGGTCCGATACCGGACAGGGCCAAACCATTCCAAAAACAGGACTGTCTGGCTTACCACTGGACAAATGGCCTGCCTGCAATAAATGAATAAAAGGATGGGAGTCTAAGCCCACTGACCTGGGGCGGCTCTATGTTTTTTGCCGCCCCAAGCACGGCAATCAGCAGTCAGGCGGCCTTTGGCGGCATGCCTGCGGGCGGTCTGCTGGTCCCGCGGATTCGGCAGCGTTTCTGCGGGTGATCTGCCGGTCCCGTGCCTTCGGCATACCTGCCACCGAATTGCCCCCGAAGCCGCAGGACCAGCAGACCTCCCACAGGCATGCCGCCGAAGGCTACCTGACTGCCGCTCTCACGGCGACCAGCCGGCCGCCCCCCACGGCTTGCCACCCCAGGCACACGCTTGTGTGCTGGTGCCTGGAGCCGCCCCTGCCACTGATCAATGTATCCATTTCCTTCCCAGGGATCTCTATTCTAGGAACAGGAGACAAACTTTGAGCTAGATCTTTGGCCCCCGTTGTGGCCAAAGTGTACTGCTCTCTGGTGATCCTGGGCTGAGGCGGCAGCCCCTAGGGGGTTGTTCCTGCTAGTGTACTTTCTCACCCAGCCCCCTCAGGTCCAGCACCAAACACAGCAGTGACAGAGTCAAAGATCTTGCCTCTTTTTTCATTTGATCTACACAGCTTCGACAGAACACAAGAGTCTGAGTTGTTCTATAGATACAAAGCTTCCTGCTCCAGCTTCAGACCATCTGCTCTGGACCTCAGTGAGTGACTGGCCATGGGCCTTTTGTGTGTGACCATCTGCTGTACGGATGCCACCTCAAAAGAAAAGTGTCCAAGATTGGCATTTTACCCTCTTAGCAGCATGGACAATATGCTGATTCAAGAACAGCTTTGACTGAGAAGGGGAAGAGTATGAGTGAGTGGTCCCTCACCCAGTAGAAAACCCAATTCCAGTGGAATACAACAACAATTAATAAGAATAGGAATGATGATGCAGCCACCAACCTCAAAATAATGCAGAGCCTGGAGCAGAAGCCAAGCCCATCTGCAGGCTCTGCCGGGCCCACAGGCCCGTGGAGGCGGGGTACCGTTATATTCTATGCAACTGGTATAAGAAGAATTCCTGTATATTACAGCAGATTGTGTGAAAACATTAAGAGAGCTCAGGCAAGAAAGCCAGAGAGAGGTCACTGCCAGGAGTCAGGTGTAGGTCAGATACAGCTCCTTCAGGCTCTAAGGCAGAGTCACATTTTTATCAAATGAAGTCTCCTTGCTGTAGCTTAGCAGTGATCACCTGCCACCCTCTGGGAACCGTCCACAGACGCTTCTGTTGATGCTGTTCCAGTGCATATAAAATACTTGCATAGCCATTGGGACACACAGAGACAATGCAGATGACTCCATAACCTAGTGGTTAGAGTATTCACCTAGGTGGTTGGAAACCCATATTCAAGTCTCTGCTTCACTGACTAGTCAAGTGGCCCAGCTTCAAACAGGAGAGAGAGAGAAAGCCCTGCCTCAAAACATAGCATAACCCAGTGGTTAGGGCACCTCTCTCTCCCCCCTCCCCCCAGCTCAAATCCGTGCTTCACATCAGGCTAGGGTGACCAGATAGCCCAATTTTATAGGGACAGTCCCGATTTTTGGGTGTTTTTCTTATATAGGCTCCTATTATCCCCCACCCCCTGTCCCGATTTTTCACATTTGGTGTCTGGTTGCCCTACCTCAGACAGAGTGGGGATGGAACACCTGGCTCCCATCTCCCTGCAGTAAAAACTACTGCTCTAAAAGTTTTAAGGGGGACATCAACTTCTCCTCCTGTTTTGTGATGCCAGCACTTTAAAAATGCTTAGAAACACAATGTTTTGGGTCAAATGAAACTTTGTTTGACCAGCCACAGACTCAGTTGATTTGCTGAAATGTTTGGCATTTTTCTGGATTCCATTTGAGCTGAACTATTTTTTTTTTCAATTTTTCAGAACTGCCAACAAACCAAAAAAATCAATTATTTGCCCAGCTCCTCTTACAGCTCTTCTCTTCTTTGTCTTGACTAACCTAAATAACTAGTGTTGCCTGCAACTTTTGCCACCTCACCGCTCAGCTCCTTTTTCAGATCATTATGACTATATTAAATACATTCATTTAATAATGAATAGCGTAAATGCCCCCTGAACTTTCAGCTGGATACAGTATTCATCTTGTTCTGTCAGCGTCCTGTCGGTCCCTTCATGGAAGTGTGTGCATGCCTCACTTCCCACCACAGAGCTCTTCCCTAAACCTTTGCTTAGTAGACTATACGCAGCCATTTTAACAGGTGGCCCCACTCTCCGGTCAGACAGGTCTAGGGTGACCAGACAGCAAATGTGAAAAATCGGGACAGGGGATGGGGAGTAATAGGAGCCTATATAAGAAAAAGACCCCAAAATCGGGACTGTCCCAATAAAATCGGGACATCTGGTCACCCTAGATAGGTCCTATCTGTGCTTCCTCTTTCCCCTATCAGCCCATGCTCCAGTCCTTAGATCGACTGGAGAAGAAAACTGGTGTTGAAGAAATGCCAGCAGGCGGGCTGGCTTTGAGAAGTCCACATTCCATTAAAGGTGGTGTCCTGGGCTGTGTTCTGTCCCACAGGCCTAGCGCCAGCCGTTTCCCTTCCTGTGGGGGTGTCTGGCTGTTTGGAATGGAATCCTGTACAGCAGAAAGCAACAGAGTCTCCTGTGGCACCTTTAAGATTAACAGATGTATTGGTTATTGGTATTAGTCTTAAAGGTGCCACAGGACCCTCTGTTGCTTTTTACAGATCCAGACTAACACGGCTACCCCTCTGATACTGTACAGCAGAGGTTCCCAACCTTTTTCTGCTGTCCAGAGGTGAAAGTAACTTTCAACACGTACCGGTACAGGGCCGGGCTCCGACCCCCGGAAGGGGCAGAAGGAGCAGGGCTGGGGGTCAGCGTCCCCCAGCCAGCCCATCCGCACTGCCTGGCCCATGCCACACGGAGCTCCAGTGACTGCTCTTTTTGCCCCCCCCCCCCCCACCGTCGGCGGCCTGGGGAGGGGAGGCAAAAGGGGCAACAACGTTAAAGTGTTGCCGCGGCAGCGCTTTAAGCTGGGTCCTTTGCCGCGGGAGCGCTTTAAAGGGACCCGGCAGGGCCGCCAACATGGGGCGCAAAAGGGGCAGCGACGTTAAAGTCCTTCCGCAGCAGCACTTTAATGTCAGCTGAGTACGGGCTGGTGGCCACTTTTTTACCGGTACGCTGTACCGGCCCATTCCGGCTCACTTTCACTCCTGCTCCTGTCCCCCCTTTGGAAATTCATGTTCCCTGTGTGCCCCCCTCTTTCTTAGAAACAGTATTTCTGTGGATGCCTGAGGTCTGGGAGCCCATCCTGACTTTGGCCCCCTGCTGATCCTTGGTCCCCTATCTGGGACACATTTTGGATGGGCAGTCCCAGCAGGTCACAGACAGGAACTCCTGCGCAAGGGGGTGCATGTGCGTCAGCCTCTGCAGAAGTACGCAAGCTGGAATGGGCCCTGCAGGCACCTGGTGCACAGGCCACTCCTCATGCCTCCTTGTTCTTCCGGCTTGGCAGGAGCTGGAGCCGTTAGGTCCTCACATACCCCTGATAACCCCATCGGGGGGCGGGGGGGGAGGGCACCCTACAGTTGTAAAACCTATGCCATATGGGGTCTGTTCACCCTTCACAGGGTCCTCCCAGCTGGGCTTTGAAGCACTTGCCCTGCCATTGCTCATGCTGTATGTGTTCTGTGGCTAAAGGCATTCAGTCTCTGGGGCTGGGCGGGGGGGCAGTGCCCTTCCCCAGTATGAAACCGACGGCAATAAAAAGGAAATGAAAAGGCCAGCGCAGTCCTGGGCCTTTGTTTGAAATGAGCTAGCTTTCTCCATCTCTCTGCACTGATGCTTTAATTCCTGTTAAAGAGAATGAATTCCAGACATGTTCATTCCATTCAGCAGGTCCCAGGGCCTGTTAACACACTCTAGAAATGCTGCACCAGGCTGTCTCCTTGTTCAGTTGTTCTCCAGCTCCAATTACTGACCTGGGCTCTGACGATACACCCAGTAAAGGAAAACCTTTTATTTGCACCTGGGGTACCTGCCTCTCAAGTCCTGCTGATTGCTTGGTAATTAAAATCAATGTTAAGGTCAGGCTTGATGAAGCCCTGGCTGGGATGGTTTAATTGGGGATTGGTCCTGCTTTGAGCAGGGGGTTGGACCCGATGACCTCCTGAGGTCCCTTGCAACCCTGATATTTATGATTCTCTGAATTTGCTTTCTTCTATTTTACTAGAGAAAGGATTGTCTCCAGTTCTGCTGGAGAAACATTGTGAGGAATATCACAGCTCCCAGCATCTTATAAAAATTCAGCGGAGGTGAGACCCACAAATTCTGAAAGGCTCAAGATCAAACTCAGATTAGGAGACACCAAAGTGTGACTCTCAGTGGAGATGCACTCACTGCAGATGCTAACCGTTTTGTCTGAGAGCTCCTCCTTAATTTAGAGGCAGAAACTATGGCCCAGCTACCCAGAAGGCAGGCTCCCTTTGTTCAAGTGTGGCAAGATATGATCCCTGTTTGTGTTTCCTAAAATCTGTTTTATAACTGAGACAGGTGAATCTGCTTTAGAAATAAGCTACTTGCAGACAGACGGGGGACAGATAACCTAGAATACAATCCTGAATCCCAAAGCAAAACTTGGCGGGGGAGGGGAGACACTTAGTCTAGACAGCATGGTTGCTGAGAGGTGGGGCAAAATTTGCTTTCAAGAAAATGTAACCACTTTTCTTTTCTGTATCCGAGACTGAGAGGCCTTGTCTACTTTAGCTTTTACCAAGTATAAATCTGGGTATGTTGAAACAACCATTTATTTCAGTTTCAATCCTTTTCTCTCCATTGTTTAATAACATTTATTTTATCTTAAGAGCTGCTGTGTGCGTGGAACTTTCACATTGCTCTATTATTGGGGAGAAAAGCGGCAAGGCAACTTTGTTGAGCAGGGCCTACAGGTTAAAGAATTTCTGGAACCTATGGTATGTCTACACTGCAGCTGCAAGGTCTAATTCCCCAGTGCAGGTAGACAGACTTGTTCTAGCTCAGCTCGCGGACATGTTAGAAACAGGCAGCAGCTCAGACTAGCCCACCGCGCTTGGACCTGGAGGTCAGGCAGGGTTGAAAGTGGATGTGAATGTCTAGCTCATGCTGCCACCAGTGCCACAACGCCGCACTGCTATTTTTAGCATGCTGGCTCCAGCTGAGCGAGTGCAAGTCTATCCATGCGGAGAATCATTCCCCCTCCCCACCCCGTTGCCTTGTAGACGTACCCCTGGAGACCCCACTCTCCATCTCCCAGGGAAGTGAGCTGCAAAAGGTGAAAGTGGGTAACTTATATGTGGAGATGCTGAGGCCAAACAGGCTAGAGCAGTGGTTCCCAAACTTTAACAACCTGTGAACCCCTTTCACCAAAATGTCAAGTCTCGCAAACCCCCTCCTAAAAAAGAATATTTCCAGGGATTTTCTCCTTTACCTGAGAATAAATTATAAAAGCAGTGATCTTGCAAATATAAAATTTGTTTTTATTACATGCTTATTACACACTATTTATTATTAATTATTATTTATCATGACAGTATTTTTATTACATTATGAAAACGGCAACACTCTTCCAAGATCTCACTTTCGTAGCTTGTATCACTTTGAATAAGCCTGTTATAGGACAAGGCTCCTATGTTTCATCAAGAAGTATCAGATGTGAAACAGCAGGAAGGTATCTAAGAAGCCAACTCAAAGAGTTCCTCTTATACAAGCATTCAGGTCTTGAGCAGTTAGGGTGACCAGACATCCCGATTTTGAGCTGTTTGTCCCAGAGATTGGTCGGGATGCAATTTTTGTCCCGATATTTTGCGCTGGCTTTTTTTTTTTTTTTTGCCCCCCACCCCGGTGTCCCAATATTTTCTTCATCTCATCTGGTCACCCTATGAGCAGTTCAAGCAAACAACACACGTTACAACAAATCTTAAACTTGTTCTTCATAATAATTTTAAAAACAATATTAGCTGCCTATTTAATTTTAAAAACAGCAAAAAATATCCACTTCCCTTTCCATTTCTTCTAAGGAGTCTTGAAGTTTAAATCTCCTCAGTGTGATAAATGTGCTTGCTTTGATCTGCTTAGCTCTTAGAAGTCCAGGGGCTCCGGGCTCCTGGTCCCGTGCTGCTCGGGGTCCCTAAGGCAGCTCTGTCCGCCATTAGGGAATTTTTTCCCGAAAACCCCCTGTAACATTTTGTGAACCCCCAGGGGTTCACGAACCCCAGTTTGGGAACCACTGGGCTAGAGAGGTGAAGGTGGCTTATTGGCAAGAGCAGGTACAGGTTCCAATACGTTCATTTTATGTTCTACCTTTGTCGCAAGATTAAAAGGTATTCTAGTATCAGAAACCTTCTCAGCATGTAGATACTTATAGCCCCTTTTCAAATCACCTCTTAAACTTATTTCAGATAAACAATAGACTGAACTTCTTTAGTCAGGCAGGTTTTCTAGACCAAGAATCATTCTTGTAGTTCTTCACGGACCCTTTTCCAGTTAGTCAACATCCTTCTTAAAGTCTGAACATCAGAACTGGCCATAAGATCCAGTAATAGTTTCACTAATGCTGTATAGACTGGTAATAACACTTACTGCTGCTTGGTATTCTCCTCAGGGGCGGCTCCAGGCACCAGTGCACCAAGCACGTGCCTGGGGCGGCAAGCCGCGGGGGGCGGCCTGCCGGTTGCTGTGGGGGCGGCAGTCAGGGAGCCTTCGACGGAATGTCTGCGGAAGGTCCGCCAGTCCCGCGGCTTCAGCGGCAATTCGGCGGCGGCTATGCCGAAGCCGCGGGACTGGTGGACCTCCCACAGGCATGCCGCCGAATCCGCGTTACCAACGGACCTCGCCTGCCGAAAGGCACCTGCCTGCTGTGCTTGGGGCGGCAAAAAGCATAGAGCAGCCCCTGATTCTCCTGTTTATACATTCAAGGCTCATGCTGCCCTCTTAGCCACCACAGCATGGCAGCGGGAGCACATGTTCAGTTGGTTTTCACCCAGGGCTTTGGAGCGGAGCCCAGAGCTGGGGCATGGAGTAGCTCCAGAGCAGTGGAGCTGTGGGTTTTTGCCTGGAGCTGGAGCGGAGCCGGAGCACAGCTCCAAAGCCCTTCACCATGACTTCTAATCCCTCTTCAGAGCCTCTGTTTCCAGGATATAGTTCCCCATCCTATAATTATGACCTACATTCTTTGTTCCCAGCTCTATGACCTTGCATTTGGAAGCTGTTCAATTAAGTCCAGTTTACAAGGTAATCCTGATCTCTCTGTAGAATTAACTTCTCCTTATCATTATTTACTACTCCAGCAGTTTTTGTGTCACCTGCGAGCTTTAGCATCAGTGAATTTCTGTTTTATTCCAGATCATTGGTAAAGATGTTGAATAGCGATGGGCCAAAAACAGATCCCTGTGGGACCCCACTAGAAACATCCCCATTGGATTATGATTCCCCATTTACAAGTACTTCAGTTAACAAGTTTTAATCCACTTAATATGTTCTGCATTGATTTTTGTGTACTGATATCTTGTTTTCATCTAAATGTCATGCAGGATTAAGTCAGAAATCTAAGTATATTCTGCCAGCACAATTACCTCAATCAACCATCTATGTAATCTCATCAGAATACATTGAGCTTATTTGACAAGACCTTTTGTCCTATAAAATCATGATTGGCATTAATTATGCTTCCATCCATTAACTCTTTTCTGATTGCATCCCGAAACCGCCTTTCGATGATTTTGTCTGGGATCAATGTCAGGCTGGTTAGTTACCCAGGTCATAGTTACCCAGGTCACCCCATTTAGTCTTTTTAAAAAATATTGGCAAGACAATCATTTTTCCCCAGTGTTCCAAGATTTGTTAAATATCAATGGCTCTGACTGCTCCTTGATTAACTCCTGCGTGCAAGTTATCCAGTGCTATGGCGTGGTAGGGGCAGTTGCATTGGGAGCAGCAGGAAGTCTCTTTGCTCTCCCGGAGGTAGGGGTGGCAGATCGCACCTCATAGAGCTACTTCTCCTTCAGGCTGTTTGCACTCAGTCTGGCAGACCTCCCTGCATTAGTTATGCTCATCATGTTTTCAAACTTTTCTTCACAGCCAGAGCCACGAGGGCTAGAATAGAAACGGACTTTTTTTTAAATGAAAGCTGAGATTCTGGCCTCATCCGGTGACTCCAGAAGCTGTGGCCCATGGCTAGTCAATGGGCCAAATCCGGACTGCCAGATGCTTTTGAACAGACCCCGAAATCTTTTTATTTACTTATTATTACCGTTAGTGGTTTTTTTTATTATTATTATTTTTCTCTGGACCCTGACCAAAAAAATGTAACCTCGACAAAAAATAATTGACTACCCCTGCCCTATAGGGCTGATACCTAAACCCAACTCTGATTGCAAGCAGTGGAGTTTCCCCCACCTCCATGAGCCTTCTATTGTTTAAATTGGGAATAACCCTGTGGGTCAGTGCTCCAGCCAGTGTGAACTGATGTATTTAGCTTCGGTGCTCTCCTGGAGACAGAGCACTGACCTCATGAACGTGAAAAACAAGGCTGCCCTGACCCCTCTTGGTTTTGGGCATTTGCAGTGGAAGAAACAGCAGTGTGAAGGGAACAGGATAAGGGCCTTTTACAAGTTACAAGCTTTTTATTTTTGGACTCATTTCCCTAACATTGGAGCTGACCCAAGCCTTAGTGCTGTTAAAGATTTGGGCCCTCTGTTTGTTTAATTGAAGTGCTGTTTGTTTTTTATCAGAGGCACTAGATAGGGCACTTCCTCTGTAGGCAGGAAGCAGTGATTTCCTGTTAACTCGCAGGCCAACTCTCACTATGCAGGAAGCTCAACTCTGCTGAGTGTTCACTTTTCATGAAACAGTTTTGGAAAGATTTTTCTGGTAGTGTTTTGTTTTCTCTTTTGTCCCCTGCTAATGGGGTTTGTATTGTTGGGATCCCCATGGGATATTCAGCGACCGCACTGAATCAACATTAGGAAATGTGCTGCCATTCCCATGACTTCCAAACCTGCCTCTACCCAGTGAGTCTGGCATTCACAGTTAAAGGAGAATTTCTCTCTGTTATAACAATCTAAAATCTGTCATTAAGGTTGCAAAGTCTAGCATTCAAGAATTAGGAAATGTCAGAATTAAGCATGCAAACTTAATTAGGGTTGCCAACTTTCTGACTGCAGAAAATCAAACACATTTGTCCCCCTGCCCTGCCCCGGCCCCTGCCCCAAGGTCCCACCCTTGCCCCGCCTCTTCTCTGAGGCCCTGCCCCCACTCACTCCATCCAGCCTCCCTCTGTCACTCTCTCCCCCACCCTCACTCACTTGTGCATTTTCACCGGGCTGGGGCAGTGGGTTGGGGTACAGGATGAGGTGAGAGTGAGATCTCTGGCTGGGGGTTTGCGCTTTGGGGTGTGGCCAGGGATGAGGGGTTTGGGGTGGAGGAGGGGGCTTCAGACTGGGGCAGGGTTTTGGGGTGTGGGAGGGGTTGAGGGCTCCAGCAGGGGGTGCAGGCTCCAGAGTGAGGCAAGAAATGAGGGGTTCAGGGTGCAGGAGGGGGCTCTGTGCTGGGGCAAGGGATTGGGGTGTGGAATGGGGTGTGGACTCAGACTGGTAGTGCAGACTCTGGGGGGAGCCAGGGATGAGAGGTTTCGGGTGCAGGAGGGGGCTCTGGGCTGGGGCCAAGGGGTTTGGAGTGTGGGAGAGGGCTCAGGGCTGGTGCGGGCTCTGGGAGGGAGTTTGGGTGTGGGGCGGGGGCCTCCGGGCTGGGGCAGGGGGTTGGGGTGCAGGAGGGGGCTCTAGGCTGGGGGTTCGGAGTGCAGGAGGGGGCTCAGGGCTGGCGCAGGTTCTGGGAGGGAGTTTAGGTGAGGGGGGGAATCAGGGCTGGGGCAGGAGGTTGGGGTATGGGAGGAGGTGTGGGCTCAGATGGCGCTTATTTCCCAGCCAATGGGAGCTGCAGAGCTGGAGCTCAGCTCACGGGCAGCGCACAGAGCCCCCATGGCTGCCCCTGCACCTAGGAGCCAGAGAGACATGCCTGCCACTTCCAGGAGCCATGCGGAGCCGGGCAGGCAGCCTTCCTGCCCTGCTGCTGGCGGCCAACCAGATTTTTAATGGCCTGGTCAGCAGTGCTGACCGGAGCCGCCAGGGTCCCTTTCTGACCAGGCAGTCCAATCGAAAACCAGACACCTGGCAACCCTAATAATTCTGCCCCCTTATGTATGTGGATTATTATTGTGTATGATTTTCAAAAGCTCCTAAGTGAGGTAGGAGACCGAGTCCCATTGACAAATGTGACATAGGCTCCTCAGTTCCTCAGTCTCTTTGGCTTTTAGTTAGACTTGTGCTCCTCAGGGCCAGACCTACTGTACAAAGGTATTTAGGTGCCTACAGATCCAGCTAGGTTCCTAGTGGGATTTTCAAAAGCACCTAGCGAGATCTGTAGGCACCTAAATACCTTTCTAAGTCTGGACCACAGTATTCCAGGATCATGTAATATTCCCCTCCCCCGCCCAAATCCTGCCTCAGTTGGTGCACAGCATGAATTCCCTGTGCTCATGGAATGAATTAGAGTTGTGTAGTGAGTGAGGTTATTGCCTGCAGGACACCAGCCGCCTTTGCTGTAGGGCCTACCAGTTGGAAGGTATGTACAGAATGATGTAAGGGACTGTGAGAAGTAAAGGATAGTAAAAGCAATTGAATGCTTTCTGGGAGAACTTGGTTTCATCCCTGGTTCTCATGCTGATTCCCTGTGTGATTCTGGGCATGTCACTTAAATCAGATCTTACAACAGGGACCCTAATTGTGTGTTTCTCATTTTCTGGGTGCCCAGCATTAGATATCTGGGGCCCGAGTTTCAGGATTTCTGAGCAGTCACAACTACAAACAAAGTCAATGGAAGCTTCTGACAGTGTGGTCTGGTGGAGTAAGCACAGGTTTGGGTATCTAAAGTTCCTGAGTCCTCATCTTGGCTCTGCCACTGACTCGGTTGTGACCTTGGTCAAGTCACTTTCTTGGAGTGTTTCCCATCGCAAAATGAGAATGATAATATGAATCTATTTATCTCAGAGGGGTGTTGTGAGGACAAATTAGTTAACATCTGTACAATGCTTTGAACTTATAAAGTGCTGCAAACAGCTAAGTACTCTGAAAAAAGGAGACCCTAGGTCTCTCAAATTGGGTGCCCGGGAGTGGAGGAACCCAAAATTAGAGGACATTTTGCAAATGTTGGTCTTAACTTTCTCTCTGTTTTAGTTCCTCATTGTGAAATGTGGATAATGATACTTTCCTATTTCACAAGGAATTTGTGAGGATAAACTTGTTAATAGTTGAAAGAAGGTCCCATAGAAAATCCCATAAGGCAATAATAACCCTGTATTCAGTGCAGGGTTTGCATGGTGTCTAAACAAAGCAACAGGCCATACAATAACTGATGAGGACAGAAAGAATTATTGAACAGCTACCCCATTTCCTATGCTCCAGCCATCCTGTGCACCCCATGAGGAAGGGGTTGTAACAGGGTGGCTCATCCCTTTAAGGGCTGAACGTAGCCAGCCCTGATTACAGAATGAGCCACACCTGGGAGAGATTGGGGTGATCACCTTATAAAGGCTGCAATGAAGGGGGTGGGTCTTACTGCTATAATAGTGGGAGTGGGATTTTAAAGAAGTCCTGTGCAGGGTTCTTGAGTGGGGGTAAGGTGAGTGTGAGTGAAAGGTCCCTTCAGGGAAGGCTTAGAGATGTGCCAAAGGAGCTGCAGTGAGCAGGAGACTCCTGCTAGAGACCTGACTGAGAGAAGGGCTTGGGCCTAGAAGCCAGAATGAGAGGGCTGAGGCAGGCTGAGTTTCAGCTAATTAAAGTCTGGCAGTTCTGAGCCCAGCTCCTGCTAGAAACCTGACTGGGAGAAGGGCTGAAAGGCTGAGCTCCAGCCTGAAACTTTGAGCTAGGACCTAGCTCTGGGAAGAAGGGCTTGGAACTCCCTACCTAAAGGTGGGGGGATGACTGAACTGGGGTTGAGCCCTGGAGGGCCTGTCTGTAGGACTCAATAAGTGGGAGCCTAGGAGGGGAATGGTCTAATTCCTGTGGACTGTGAGTTATTATGGGACTTTAGAGATGGGATAAACTGGTAGCAGGGCACCTCAGACTGACCACAATGAGTGCTTGGTAAGTGGCCATCTGACTACAAAGGTCCGAAATAAATAGCATGTGATCCTGTAATTAAAGACCATCATAATGCATATGCACACAAGAGGACTGAATTCATATGGTCTGTGCAACCTTAAATCTTGCATCCCCCCACTTATGAGTGTTTGACTTTGCCTTTGCAACCTTAACATTATTTTACTGTCCTATTAATAGAAGAACAAGGGACATGAAATTGAACTATAAGGAGGCAAAATGCATAGCTAATCGCTTTTTCCACACATTGACAATTAGCCTGTAGAACGCCCTGCTACAAGGTGACACTGAGGAAAAGAGCTCAGCAAGGTTCAATAGAATTCATCATTTACATGGACAATGAGGCTATCCAGTGTTAGAATAGGAAATATTAAAATAAATAGAGCATTACCAAGGATAGATATCCTCTATTTCGTGGCATGAGCTGACCTCTAGCGAATGGATTTTGTCAACTGTTGGGAATGGGCCACATCCACCCTAATTGAATTGGCCGCGTTAGCACTGACCCCCAAGCTTGGTAAGGCGACTCCCATCTTTTCATGTGCTGTATATTTATACCTGCCTACTGAATTTTTCACTCCCTGCATCTGATGAAGTGGGTTATAGCCCATGAAAGCTTATGCCCAAATAAATTAGTTAGTCTCTAAGGTGCCACAAGGACTCCCCGTTTTTGCCAGAGACAGAATACTAGTGTAGATGGACCCCAGTCTGATCTAGTATCAGGGGGGTAGCTGTGTTAGTCTGAATCTGTAAAAAGCAACAGAGGGTCCTGTGGTACCTTTAAGACTAACAGAAGCATTGGGAGCATAAGCTTTCGTGGGTAAGAACCTCACTTCTTCAGATGCAAGTCTTACCCACGAAAGCTTATGCTCCCAATACTTCTGTTAGTCTTAAAGGTGCCACAGGACCCTCTGTTGCTTTTTAGTCTGACCTAGGTTGGCAGTTCTCATTGTCCTATGCTTTTTTGATGGTATATCATGAACTCGGAGTGTTTTTATAGCAAGTGAATTTTAGCACTGCTTGGATACATTTGTCAGTTTCTGTTGCTATTGGTTATTATTGGATGGCTAATTGCTAGCAGTATTCAGCTAGCTCAGGGGAAAGTGATTGTGTTGTTTCCTAGCCAGTTTGCATAACCTAGTCTGGCAGCTTTGAGTCAGAGCTGACTAAATAATATGTAATAGATCACTTTATTTGGCAGCCATCATCTATGTTTCTGCTTTTGGTTTGCTAGCAGGTGGATCACAAGTTCCTCTGACTGGTTCATTATCCAAGATGATTTGATGAATCACTAAGGCTAGGTCTACGCTATGGGGCAAGGGGGGAGGGTCAACCTAAGATACGGAACTTCAGCTATGCAAATAGCGTAGCTGAAGTTGCGTATTTTAGGTTGACTTACCTGGCTGTGAGGACGGCGGCGAGTCGACTGCTGCCGCTCCCCCGTCGACTCCGCTTCCGCCTCTCGCTGCGGTGGAATTCCGGGGTCGACGGCAGAGTGATCGTGGATCGATTTATCACGTCTACACTAGACACGATAAATCAGTCCCCGATAGATAGATCGCTATCCGGCGGGTAGTGAAGACATGCCCTAAATAATCCATGGTGCAAGGATCGGATATTTGAAATCTAAGTTGTTCTGACTAAACACACAGGGCACCGTACTGTAGAACACAAGCTAGTCATCTGGTCTCCCTGAAGCATTAGGAAGAAGTCAAGATCTGGTTTTGTTCTGATGATCCAGCACTGAGTGTAACCTTTGTTCTTGGAAGCAGAAAGCTGCCTGCATCATACCAAGTACAAATAATTTGACATCTCCAAACACAGCTAGGTTTATTTCTTTGTATTTACTTGTTTAGTACAAACACAGCACCTGCCCTAAAGAGCTTGCAGTCTAACAGGCAGGACATCCTGGGAGAGGGATAGGACACCCACCCAGAGAGAACGGCATTTTAGTGCCATTATGGTTTTTTGGGTGTGTTTGGGGTGGGGCTCTGTTGGGAGGGGATTTGCTAAATAGCAAGATGAGGGAAGGGAGAGAGGCTACAGTTCTGAGTCGAGGGGCTGAGTGGGTGAAGGAAAGGAAAATTGTGTGTGTAGGGGGGGTGGGTTACAACATATTTGGACCCAGTGTCATGGTGGTGAACGGTGCTGGATTGAGGCTTTGCAGGGTATCACAGTGGTGGGTAAAGTAGGAAGGACTAAGCACGTGGCATGAATAGAGAGAGGTGGAAGATAGCACCAGCACAGACTCCCGCACTGCTAATGTGCCACACCACTGACCTGAGGGGACCTCACCTCGAAGGGCAAGAAGGCAGCCCATTCAGTCCCTGACCCTCTCCTGGAGCAGCCAGCAGGGGAGACCAGTTGGTTCTGAATGTCCTGGGAGTCTCTGAAAGTTGGACCTTCCTCCCGGGGAAGAGAGAGTTTGGGCCACATTCCCAGAAGCTGGGCACTGAAGTTACCAGCTGAGGAGCTGCCCCGTGTGGTTTGCATCCTGTAGAACTTATTTCCAGAGCCCACAGTAGTGGGTTCCCGACAGAGCGAGCACTAAGTAGGATTTTATCTTCCCTGTATGGCTCAGCTGAGGTTCACATCCAGGCTGTCCAAGGAAAACATTCCCTGCGCTGTTTTCACACGCGCACTGGCCTTAGAAAAACACGGCCCATGCTGTTGCACAGCCTTCTTTCCCTGCCTTGTTCCTGAACATCTTTCTGTTTCCCAGGCCCCTTCCGATCATTTCACTTTGATGACATCACCGCTGGTTGCTATGGAGAAGCCAGGTTGTCAAAAACATGAACCCTTGGCCTCATCCCATGAGTGTCAGGAAATGAAGGTTTTATAGGAGGTCTTTGGAATGGAGCAGAAACAGCCGGAGCAGGAAATGGAGCCCAGGGACACACAAACAACGCGCCCTCCATCTCTGGCCTTCTCAAGGCCTCCTGGCATGTGGCCTCTCTGACAGGGGAAGTGGGGAGAACGGGGTGGCTAGGGACTGATTTACGTCTCCTGAACTATTTCTGGACTGCTGAACCTGCAGTTTTTTGGCCTTTGGAGAACCTTAGACTGGAGCCTGGGGAAAGGCAGATTGAGGGTTGAACTTGTTGCTCAGTGACCAGTCAGTAAAACTAGCCACTTAAAGCAAATGTCAGAGAATCTGCTAACTGGAGCAGGGGTGTGTTGTAAGCTACTCCCTGTACCTCAGGAGGGGAGTAGGTCTGACAGATGGGGTTGCCTGGACCCAGCTGGTTTGGAGAAAGGCCTGCCACTTTCCCAGTAAACTTGCTCTGTGGCTGACTCTGCCAATGTAATTAGCCCCCCCAAAAGAGGTTGTCCTGTAATTAGCCCCCCACAAGGGGTTGTTCATTAAACCTAGCCTGAGTCAACTGCTGAACTTCCCCCCTGAACCCAGCCCAAATCTGAACCCCAAAGCTTTCCCAAAGACCTCAGTTTGAACCTGAAGCGTCTTTGTGTTTGAAAGTGCTCCCACACACCTGCTCTTTCTGCTTTTAGTCAGGCCAGGAAATGGAAATGCTGCTTCTCTTGGTATTTCCAACCCAGCAGGACTGAAAGCCTCGTGAGAGACAGAGATTCCCAGAGCCAACTGGTCTAGAGATGCTTGGTCTGATGTTTCACCATTTCATGCTGGTACAGCGCACCAGTGTCTTAGTAGTGCCAGTGTCTGAGCTCAGAGAGTGCATTGAGAGGGTCAGGCTCATGCATGTGTGCAAGTGTATTTTGGAGTATCTGTCTGCATGTGTATGTTTGCGTGTCTGTGCATGTGAATACTTGTTAGCAGGACAGCAGATACCTTCACCAGACAATTCATCTAGAGTCCTGAGTCATGGTGGATGTAAATGATCAGGCTCTGGACCAAACATGCAGACCTGGGGAAGGTTTGCTCTATGCAGATTGGGCCAATCTGTAGATTGGAGACTTCTTCCTTTGGATCCCAATCTTTCCTTCCAAGAAGGAAGCCTCTCTGAGAACTAGCTACTCAATTCTCTTATGGTGCAAAGGGTGTAATGGATGTAAGAGGGGGGCACCTAGTTCAGGGGTGTGCAGGAACACTGAAATGCAGGAGCCTCCTACACCATCTGGCAGCACAATGCAAAGTCAGAGCATGCAAAGTGCATGCGTGCAGATATCAACAGTCTTGTTTTGGTCTTACTTTGCTTGAGAGGTTGCCAATCCCGTCTCAAATTACCCTGGTAACTAGCAGTTTAGCCAGCTCAGACTCAAAACTGGCATTTGCAATGACACACACTCAAAATAACAGCAAGATAGACCGCCCACTGTGCTGTCTCTTGAAGTGGGTGTGGAAGGGTTAAAAATAGACTCCAGATTTCAGTTAGTAAATGCGGAGGCAGGGAGGAGAGAACTGTTTATCATCCCTAGTGTTTCCCCTGAGACACAGAAATGAGTCAGATAAGAGACCCGCACAATGTGCACATGCCCCAGTTCACTAGCAACTGCAACGCTGCTCCCAGCATGAGTCATTTCGGGTAACATTTGATGATGTCTAGGTGACTTAGGAGCCAACGTCTTATTGACTTCCAATGTTTTCCTAAATGTATCGGAGCAGGTCCTCAGCTCGTTTAATTGGAGGGGCGATACTGTTTTACACTAGCTGCACCAGTTATGTAAACAGAAATTTCCGAAACCTGTGTATGCAGCGGGGACAGTGGTGCTACCTTTAGTGACAAGAACGTTAATAATCCAATGGAGTGAGGTGCGAGTCTAAAGATTGACATCTATTTATTCCAGAGGTGGAAAATGCCTAGGGTGCTTCAGTGTTTGAAGACAAATAGTGAAAAACAATTGCTGAAGGATTTGATTGTCAACGTTTGCCTCTTTCTGCTGATTTCTTCAGGGAACACAAAGGCCCACATCCACAAAGGGACTCCTGAGCCTAGAAAACATCTGGAACAGTTGTGTGTTGCACAAAGCCTGAGTAAGATTTATAAAAGTAGTTAGGTGCCTTGTGGGATTTTCAAAAGCCCCTATGTGCCCAACTCCCAGTGAAATCAGTAAGTTGTGGGCACCCAAGTGCTTTTAAAAATCTCACTAGGCACCTACATACCTTTAAAAATCTGGCCCTAGCTCTGTATATTCTGCATGAGGAGAGAGAGAGAGAGGCACCTAAGAATGCAGTCCAGCAAAGCCAGCAGTCTAGGTGGTTCCCTGCCTAAACTACCCTGTTTCCCCGAAAATAAGGCATCCTCCGAAAATAAGGCCTACTTACAGTTTTGCCTCTCGTTGTAATATAAGGCATCCCCCCGATAATAAGACCTCCCCGATAATAAGGCATCCACCGATAATAAGGCATTTTTCATTTCTGAAAAATAAGACATCCCCTGAAAATAAGACCTAGCGCATCTTTGGGAGCAAAAATTAATATAAGACACTGTCTTATTTTCGGGGAAACAGGGTAGCTAATAGAAGATGACAACAAGAGGAGTCAAGTATCAGAGGGGTAGAGCCGTGTTAGTCTGGAGCTGTAAAAAGCAACAGAGAGTCCTGTGGCACCTTATAGACTGACAGATGTATTGGAACATACGTTTTTGTGGGTGAATGCCCACTTCGTCAAGAGGAGTGTGTCCTAAGCCATGCCCCTTTCATGGAGGTAGGCACCTAAGTCTGGGCTACAGGGAGTCACCTATCTCTGTTAGTGATACACAACTGGGAACTCCTCTCCTGGAATCAGGTAGCTTAAATGTCTAACTAGTTTCTTGTTGGATCTGTTCCACTATGTATAAATACTTGTGGAGTCATTCAGCCAGAGAGACAGTGAGTGTAAGAATGACTCTACAGCCTGGTGGTTAGGGCATACACTGTCCGCAGGGTCCAGTCACCCTGCTACAGTGATTGTTTGTTTATCCAAAGTGAAGCAGCTTCACCAGGAGAGAGTGCGCGAGTCCCACATCAGAATATCCCATAGCTAAGGCTACGATTATGTCACAGAGGTCATGGGATCCATGACTTCCTTTGACCTCCATGGCATTTTCTGCCCGGGAGCCCCCAGCCAGCCCCCCTCCAGCTCTCAGCCCCTATCCTGGTGGGGCCCCCTGCAGCTGCCCAGCTGCAGCGACTGGCTGGCAGACCCTGAAGCTGTTGCCCAGCCACGGTGTGGGGGATCCCCTGCAGCTGCGGCAGGTGGCTGGGGGACCCCCCCCGAGTTCCCAGCCTCCCCAAAGAGCCAAGGAGCAGGGGGACCATGCAGCAGCCCAGCCCCTGTGGACAGGAGGACCGTGGAGCTCCCACTCCCCGCAGCAGCGGGGGACCTGGGAGCCCCAGCAAGAGTGGGTGCTAAACTTGCCTCTCCTTTTTGTCAGGGATATTTTTAGTGAAAGTCCGGGACCAGTCACGGGCTTCTGTGAATTTTTGTTTATTGCCCGTGACCTGTCCATGACTTTTACTAAAAATATCTGTGACAAAAACTTAGCCTTACCCATAGCTCAGTGGTTAGAGCCCTTGCCTGAGCAATGGGAAAGCCTTGTCAAATCCTCTCTCTCCATCAAGCAGAGGGGGGAATTGAACCTAGCTCTCCTACATCCCAAGTAAGTGCCCTAAACCCTTGGGCTAAAAGTTAGAAGGTGGGCAGCAGCAGCAGCACCTCCTCCTCCTGGTTACCTTGGGACACCGCTCTCTCCGTATGACACAGCTGAGATCAAACAGGCATTCTCTCTGGAGCTCTCTCAATGTGAATGAGAGGGAGCTGCTGGGGGGGCACTCTCTGGGGGGGCTGCCCAGCTTCCCTGAGCCCGGGATTATTACTTTCCAGGCACATCAAAAAGTCCGTCTTTCCTGCTCTGGGGCAAGCCTGTTGAGCATGTTGCTGGAGGGAGGCGGTGGTGGTCAGTCCTTTGTCTGGGTTTACTGTGTGATCTGTAGTTGATGGGAGTGATGCCCAGATGTTGGTTGGCCCTTAGTGATGAGTTTGAAAATGCAAAGAAATAAATAACTAATAATAGAGATCAGAGCCGGAGCTAGGCATAAGCCGACTAAGCAATTGCTTAGGGCCCTGAGCAGCTCGAGGGGGCCCACGAGTCACTTTTTATTATGAGAACTTGTCTGATTTAGTATGGGGGGGGGGCAAAATTATTCCTGCTGAGGGCCCCAGTGGGTTAGCACTGCCTCCGATCGCAGATTTCAATACTTGTCATCAATCTCTAAGAGCCCAGGCAGGAGGGAGATGCAGAGGCAGCAGCATCTCCTCTAGGGAAAGGCAGGCTCAGTGGAAGGTCGGCATGTCCGCCTGGAGGTGGGGAGGCTGTTAGGAGAGCTCAGCACGACTTAGTGAAGGAGCTAGGGGCTGCACTCCCTGCTTAGAGCACAGGGTGTTAAGAGGACACCTCTAGTCAGTGAGCATTGAACTGGTCGTGCACACTGCCCTGAAAACTAACCCTGAGAAGTAGCCATGTCCAGCCAGATGGATGGGACTCTACCCAGGTTTAGAGAGGCAAGGTGGGTGAGGTAATAGCTTTTATTGGACCAACTTCTCTCAGTGAGAGAGACAAGCTTTCATGCTTACAGAGGGTTTTTCTTCAGGTCTGAGAATCTACCCAGGTTTGTCCATCCTCCAGCATAGAATATCAGGGTTGGAAGGGACCTCAGGAGGTCATCTAGTCCAGCCCCCTGCTCAAAGCAGGACCAATCCCCAACTAAATCATCCCAGCCAGGGCTTTGTCAAGCCTGACCTTAAAAACCTCTAAGGAAGGAGATTCCACCACCTCCCTAGGTAACCCATTTCAGTGCTGCACCACCCTCCTAGTGAAAAAGTTTTTCCTAATATCCAACCTAAACCTCCCCCACTGCAACTTGAGACCATTACTCCTTGTTCTGTCATCTAGTACAACTGAGAACAGTTTAGATCCATCCTCTTTGGAGCCCCCTTTCAGGTAGTTGAAAGCAGCTATCAAATCCCGCCTCATTCTTCTCTTCTGCAGACTAAACAATCCCAGTTCCCTCAGCCTCTCCTCATAAGTTGTGCTCCAGTCCCCAATCATTTTTGTTGCCCTCCGCTGGACTCTTTCCAATTTTTCCACATCCTTCTTATAGTGTGGGGCCCAAAGCTGGACACAATACTCCAGATGAGGCCTCACCACTGCCAAATAGAGGGGAATGATCACGTCCCTCGATCTGCTGGCAACGCCCCTACTTATACAGCCCAAAATGCCGTTAGCCTTCTTGGCAACAAGAGCACACTGTCGACTCATATCCAGCTTCTCGTCCACTGTAACCCCTAGGTCCTTTTCTGCAGAACTGCTGCTTAGCCATTCAGTCCCTAGTCTGTAGCAGTGCATGGGATTCTTCCGTCCTAAGTGCAGGACTCTGCACTTGTCCTTGTTGAACCTCATCAGATTTCTTTTGGCCCAATCCTCTAATTTGTCTAGGTCCCTCTGTATCCTATCCCTACCCTCGAGCGTATCTACCGCTCCTCCCAGTTTAGTGTCATCTACAAACTTGCTGAGGGTGCAATCCATGCCATCCTCCAGGTCATTAATGAAGATATTGAAAAAAAAACGGCCCCAGGATCGACCCTTGGGGCACTCCGCTTGATACCGGCTGCCAACTAGACATGGAGCCGTTGATCACTACCCATGGAGCCCGACGATCTAGCCAGCTTTCTAGCCACCTTATAGTCCATTCATCCAGCCCATACTTCTTTAACTTGCTGGCAAGAATACTATGGGAGACTGTAACAAAAACTTTGCTAAAGCCAAGGAATAACACATCCACTGCTTTCCCCTCATCCACAGAGCCAATTATCTCCTCATAGAAGGCAATTAGGTTAGTTAGGCATGACTTGCCCTTGGAGAATCCATGCTGACTGTTCCTGATCACTTTCCTCCAAGTACTTCAAAATTGATTCCTTGAGGACCTGCTCCATTATTTTTCCAGGGACTGAGGTGAGGCTGACTGGCCTGTACTTCCCCGGATCCTCCTCCTTTCCTCTTTTAAAGATGGGCACTACATTAGCCTTTTTCCAGTCATCCGGTTCTAAGATGCATATAGGGAGCCTGGGTGTCTGCCTCAGGATTTGCGAATCACAATGTGTTCCTGTGGGGATTTTTCTAGGCACCCAAATGTAGACATTGCAACATTCAGCATCAAAATACCCAAGTCCCCTTGTGAATCCAGGCCAAAGTGATTTTCTTCCAGAATAGGTTTCAGAGGGGTAGCCGTATTAGTCTGTATCAACAAAAACAACGAGGAGTCCTTGTGACACCTTAAGAGACTAACAAATTCAAGGTGCCACAAGGACTCCTCGTTGTTTTTTCTTCCAGAATAATTACTCCACTCACAAAGCAAAGTAATTAGTCTGGTACAAAAGTGACTTCTGTCCTGAATAGTGTTCACACAGAGAGCTGTTCCGGACTAGCTGTTCCACAATAACTACGTGGATCAATTTCTCTGTGTACCCAAGGCTTTATAGCAGAAAGCTTATGGGGTGACTTGATCCTGGTCTGTAAGTACCTACACAGGGAAAAGATTTCTGACATTAGAGGGCTCTTTAACAGAGCAGACAGAGGACAGAATTTTCAAAAGCCCCTAAGTCCCATTCCAAAGTGAGTGACTTTGAATGAGATTTAGGCTCGTAAGGGCCAGATTTAGAAAGGTGTTTAGGTGCCTAAAGGTGCAGATAAGTGCCTAGTGGGATTTTCAAAAGTGCCTTAGCAGGTTAGTTGCCTACCTTCCATTGAAATCAACAGCCATGAATGCCCTGTAACAAATCATTTGTGAGCATTGTTTGCGTGAACTCAGCTTTGCTTAGCGGTGAGAGTTGCTGGATTTGTTTGACTGAATTAAGTGAGACCATTTTTTCCTCTGATAATACCAGCTTGAGGAAGCCTGTCTCTGCTGCCGCAAGCGGCTTCCTGTTTGACTCACACCTGATAACCCTGCTGAATAAAACAGGCCTTGCACTCTCACAGCAACTGAATGGGGCTGTTTACAATTAGAGCGCCTGGGATTCCCAGAAAGAGGCTCAGACCGGACATCCTGAAGCGAAATACCCTGGGTGTCACTGGCTAAAAATAACTGTAGCAGAACAGTCACCAAACAAACAGCAAGCACAAGCTGCCAGCCCGCTGCTTACAGCTCACAGAACTCCTGGGGCACACAGGGTGACAAACAAGAGGCCCACAAGCGACTGCTCTTTATGTCTCTGCCCCAGTCATTGGATGGGTTCAGAGTTATAGCTCAGCGCATGGCAGAGGCCAGTGGTCCCTGTTTCACCGTCCCCTCCTTTTTTAGAATCAAAGCAAATAAAACATAAAATCAATGAAAACCAAGAGCCACAAGCCAATCCAGTTAATGAAACACAGCACGGGAGACGTCTAGAATGGGAGGCAGTGTACGCGACTGGACCCCATTGAGAGGTGAGGACTGGTCTAGCTGCCATCCGCCCATAGCTACCATCTCTCAACCCCAAGGGCTTTCTGATCACAGACGTTGCTTGCTCTCAAAACTGCTTCTTCACCAGGGGCCTATTTGGCCCTTGAGGTGAAGGAGCCAGCTGCAGCCAGTGTTTGCCACTCCTTATGAGTCCAAAAGTGGCCACAAGATGAAGTGAACAACAGGTGAGGAGGGCGGACGCTGTGCCCAGCATGTGATGTGGAAGACCCTTATCATAGAATATCAGGGTTGGAAGGGACCTCAGAAGATCATCTAGTCCAACCCCCTGCTCAAAGCAGGACCAATCCCCAGACAGATTTTTGCCCCAGATCCTCAAGTGGCCCCCTCAAGGATTGAACTCACAGCCCTGGATTTAGCAGGCCAATGCTCAAACCACTGAGCTATCCCTCCCCCCAGTTATCCTGATCAGTTAGCTGCACTGAGTATAGATGGATCTTGTTCCAGCATGTACAAGAAAGTAATATAGACACCTGATAGCCCTGAGATGCAGGAGCCTCCCCAACCCCATTAGCTTAATTAGCAGAGGAGCTGGCCGAATGTGACTAATATAAACAGTTTATGGCGCCATAAAATGGAACCTAATATCAAGTTCTTTGTCAGCCTCAGAGATGCTCAGGAATACCGTGAGCAGGGAGAGAGTGCCAGTGACCAGCAGCTGGATGGACAGATCCCAAGGGACAAAAGCCCGTGATTCCCCTTTTATTTAAAAGCAGTGCGGTCACTAATGGACGCACTGTCTGGTGCCAGCAGCGTTGCCTGCTGTAATGTTATCTGGTGTCTATTATAGATGGGGGCTCCACTACTCATTCGTCTCAGGCTGAAGCAACTTGTGGACTCAAGTGTTTGAGCAGTTTAAGCTAGAGATGAGAGCTAGTCGCAGAATTCACATCGAGATCCAAAGTTCAGAGGTGGAGTTAAGTTAACTTCAGCTGGAGTTTGCCTGACAGATACTGTATTTGCAATGGAGTGCTATGTAATTGTATAATGCAGAAGAGAGGAAGTGCTGAATGAGGACTGGGATAGTAGGAAAAGTGGGGTACATAGCTACACAACTGTTATGCCCTGCACTCTTAAATTTCAAAGGAATCTATGCCCTGGTCTACACTACACACTTATGTCAGTATAACTATTTGTTCAGGGACATGGTAAATTCACACCGCTGTGAGACGTAGTTATAGTGACCTAACCCCCAGTGTAGACAGCGCTATGTCAGCACGAGACCTTCTCCCATCAACATAGCTACAGCCTCTTGAGAAGGTGGAGTACCTGTGCTGCTGCAGCACTGTAAGTACCTAGCAACAGGGGCAGCTGCCATTTTGTGAGGCAGAGTTGACACAGACAGTTATAGAGAAGATGCACACAGTGCTCTCTCATGGAAACTTTACTGGTTCTTTCTTGTTTTGTTGTTTTCCCTTAACCTAAAATAAAATTTCCTCTGACTGAAAGCACACAGTAGCTCTTTGTGTACAGTGAGCCAATTATAAGGAGCAAATTATTTTTTGCAAGCACATTGGGCAAAAGACTCTTCATTGAATTGTTTGAACAGTGCTGCCTCTTTGAGCAGTAAGAGCTGGTCCAAATTCCCCACATTTAAATATTTCAAATGAAATGTATGTGAATTTTCTTGTTTCTTGCTCAGCTCACAGAGCCCGGACAGGCTGTTTTCATGCTATAGCTGGAAGAATACCTCAAGAGTTTTCTCTGTCAACAGCCACTCAAGTAAAGAGGTGCATTTGCTCTGTGGGGGTTCAGCCCTCTTATGGGGCTGTTTTCTACTGACTGACATACTGGTGGAGAAATGTACTGGCAGGAATGTTCATGGAAAGTCGATTTGAAGCATATATAGAGAATATTGCACAACTGCAGAAGGCTACCAACTGAAAGGATAGGTGGGCTTGCAGTCGAAGGTGCTGGCTTCAGACTCAGGAGAGCTGAGTTCAGTTCCTGGCTCTGCTGTAGTATTCCTGTATGAGTGTGAGCAAGTCAGTGAATGTGTCTGACCCTCAGCTCCTGTTTGTGACATGTGGATAATAATGTTTCCTTCCTCAGTCTTGGTAACTGGCAGAGCCGGCTCCAGGTACCAGCATTCCAAGCCGGTGCTTGGGGTGGCAATCTGCAAGGGGCGGCAGTCTGTGTGTTTTTGCCTCCCCGAGCAGCGCGCCGAATTGCCACCGCGGACGGCGGGGGCAGTCCGTGTGCCGTTAGGGCGGCATGCGCGTTTCCACGGCGGCAGCTTCTATGTTCAGCTGCCCGCGGCGGCAATTTGGCTGAAGACAGAAGCTGCCGCCGAATTGCCGCCGCCGCGGAAACGTGGGTGCCGCCCTAACGGCCCGCGGACTGCCCCCGCCATCCGCGGCGGCAATTCGACGCGCTGCTTGGGGTGGCAAAAACAGTAGAGCCGGCCCTAGTAACTGGGGCTGGGACTTAAAGGAATTGGGTGCCATTGACTTGTGTAGATGCTTTAGAAATCTCAGGTCTAGACTGTTCGCTTGTTAGAGCAGAGGTTCTCTTTCACTGTGTGTACATGAAGCAGCCAACGCAATACACTCCAAGTGCTACTGTAATACATATAATAAAAGCACCTCCATTTCCCCCCATAAAAACAGTCACTTGGCTAAAAACGCTAAATCCGCTTTGGCTGTGTCTGGTCACCTTGAATTCACACTTGAATATCCTAGTGACCAAAGTGCTGGCAGGAACGTTACGGCCATTCTCAGTGACTCTTTGAGAATATCTGCAGAAAGACAGTGCAGACCCAGCATTCTCTGGCAGTTTTGTTTTATTTTGAAACCTGTTGGTCCCCAGCCGGGCGAGAGCATAAAATAAAAGGATGCAAGATAAACCCACTCGTGCTAGAGAGCGAGCCAGTGACTGAGGCGGCACAGGGTCAGGTGCCGTCATTCTGAAACTGATCATGGAAATTACATGAGAAGAAAAAAGGTAGAGAGCAGGGCTCAGGCTCCTCGCAGCTCAGCGTGCAGACCACACTAAAGGGCTGCCGTAAGTGAGCAGTGTGAGATGCACCCGGAGGAGAGAGAGACAGAAAGTCGAAGGGGAACCAGCTGGCACAGTCCTCCGCTCTAGCCGGACAGATGAGCACGGGCAACAAAGGTAATGGAAAAATACTCTTCTCAACTCACCTTCTGTGTATAATTGTACCAAGGTGACTGCTTCCCTCCCGCAGCACTTCCCCGACGGTCTGTCTCTCTCTTAGATGTGTTTCTATAGTGACCGTCACTGTGATATTTAAGCATGGAGGCCTTTAGCAATAACCTGACGCAAGTCGTTAGGAAGCAGCAGGAGAACTGGCTGTGATGTGGTACGGGGGGTGGTCTTCATGCTGTTTCTTTGGGTTTAAAACATTTAATTTGCATCCTTCTTACTTATTATTGATCCAGCCCCTGATGCGTGAGAGGCTGCTCATAAACTCTACAAAAAAGCTATGAGAACAGGCGTACTTGTGGCACCTTAGAGACTAACAAATTTATTAGAGCATAAGCTTTCGTGGACTACAGCCCACTTCTATATGCATCCGAAGAAGTGGGCTGTAGTCCACAAAAGCTTATGCTCTAATAAATGTGTTAGTCTCTAAGGTGCCACAAGTACTCCTGTTCTTTTTGCGGATACAGACTAACACGGCTGCTACTCTGAAAAAAGCTATGGTGTACCGTGTCCTGGAGTGCGTAGTGCTCTGGGATGAAGCTAGGTTCAGCGCATATCGCATAGTCTGCTTATATCTCTGTCATCTTAGAAGTGCATTAAGAGCCTCAGCCAATGGTCATTGACTACTGTGAGTTATGGGTCTGTCCTTGAGCCAAAGAGCCTTAAGGGCCTATGCTGGCAGATGAGCTGATACACTGCTCCCTTCCCCTGACAGCATTAAACTCAGAGCTTACAGCACGGAGCCAGTGGCAGGGGTACTTGATTAGCTGTCAGGGGACCTGAGTTCTCTGAGCCTCAATTTTCCCATCTATAAAATAGGGATAATGACCCTCCTTGGAGAGGAAAAGGACTAAGTACCATTTTTATCCTGGTGTCCTCCCCTGTCCTTCCTCCCCAGTGGTTACAAAGAACAGTGATAGATTCGGCAGCACACCAGGGTTCATGTTACTTTGCATCACATATTCAGGGCAAGGTTGGGCTTTTCACCCCCAGAATCAGGAAACGGAGAGGCATGGTTGTTCTGACAACTTCTACTCTGCCCCCTTGTGTGCTGGCATTTCAATGCCACCTGAGCCCATAGCACATGCAGCACTGTTGGGCAAATAATGTCTGGTCAAACACAGATTAACTCCAGGATAAAAACCAAGACCTGTGCTGACTGCAGCACAGTATCAGGTTACACGGGTTCCTAGAACAATGGGTATTAACCTTTTGCAACCCTGGCCCGTATCAGGTGGTTTGGCCAGGAAATTAAGACCATTTCCCCACTACTCCTCCAGTTAGTCTAGCATTCCATTTCAGACGTGCCTGCTCTCTTCCCCCCTTTCTTTACATCCCCTAGTACTGTCTCATTCCTCCAGCTTCCTCCTAAGATCCCCTTACCCTCAAAGCCCCCTCTTCCAGTTCCCTCTCCCCTCCTTCCCCATGATTTCTTCACTGGGTAGCATGCTGATTTCCTCCCACAGCCCAGGCTCCAGGCTGTGCTCTGGACGCCTTCACCCTGGCATTACCTCCCTCCTGGGACCACCCAGGCAATGAGTGAGCAAAAGTGCATCTCCAGGGAGCCTGAGGGACCTCCATGTCTTATATACATGGGATTGCAGGTCAGCTAAGATTGTCAACTGTACCAGTACAGTTCGATCACCATTAATATTCACAGGAATATAGGACTTGCCAGACTAGAAGCCATGAATAATCTAGCCCAATATTCAATTTCAAACAGTGGCCAGTACCATCTGCTTCAGATGAAGGTGCAGAAAACCCCACAACAAGCAAAACCATCTTGCAACTCTTATAAAAAATACTCCACTGTTCTTCAAACCCCAGCAGTATCATTAGAGTATGTGTTAGATTTACTGTAGGATACTCCAGTACATTTTCTACAAGAAGAACCCATCTAAGGCTGTGTCTACACTGCAGTTTCATCGGTAAACTTTTATTGGTCAGGGGTGTGAAAAAACACACCCTGACCAACAAAAGGTTTACCGAAGAAAAGCGCCGGTGTGG
Organism: Chrysemys picta bellii; assembly: GCF_011386835.1. Lineage (NCBI taxonomy): Eukaryota > Metazoa > Chordata > Testudines > Emydidae > Chrysemys > Chrysemys picta. The sequence continues at coordinate 8,961,953 of NC_088812.1, read as the reverse complement.
ACAGCACTTTGTCCGTGGGAGATGCTCTCCCACCGACAAAACTATTACCCCGTGTTAGGGGTGGTTTTATTTTATCGGCAGAAGAGCTCTCCTGCCAATAAAGAGCGGCTACACTGCATACCTTACAACTATGCCGCTGTAAGGTATGCAGTGTAGACATAGCCTAAGATTCATGTTCTCACTCAATGTGGCATCCATGAATTCTGAGTAAGGAACACAGGCTAGCAGCTATCTCATTGTAACCTGCAGTGTGAGAAAGAAAAGCAGCTGTTTTCACAAGCGAACTCCAAAGACACTTCCAGTTTCTTCCAAACCTCCCGAAAAACCTCACCTTTGGGCTGATCCTACCTAGGGGTTGACAATGGAGTGCAAGCAAAGCCTAAAACCCAAAGTAACTCCATCTGCACATTAGAACCAAGAGCGGTAAGGTCCAGATTTTTAAAGGTATTTAGACGTTGCAGCCCTTGGTGTTGCAAAGCCTAACTAATTTAGGAGACTAAATCTTATTTTCAAAGGGATTTAGGTGCTTAGGAGCACTTGGGCATTGTGGTGTTCAGCACTGCAACACATAAATACCTCTAGAAATCTGGGCATAATTGCACTGTTCTGGCCTGAGCTGGCGATCCTTTACTCACAGGCTTAGACCCACCTTACAAAGCAGACGTCTTGCTTTTGATGGGATTCCCTGCATGAATCAGTATTACACATCAGCTATGGGTCGCGGTGTCACATCTTTGGTTACTAGTGTATGTATTAGTGCAGTGAATGTGTAGAAAGAACAAGAGTACTTGTGGCACCTTAGAGACTAACAAATTTATTAGAGCATAAACTTTCGTGGACAGCAGCCCACTTCTTCGGATGCATATAGAGTGGAACATATATTGAGGAGATATATATACACACATACAGAGAGCATGAACAGGTGGGAGTTGTCTTACCAACTCTGAGAGGCCAATTAAGTAAGAGAAAAAAACTTTTGAAGTGATAATTAAGATCGCCCAGTACAGACAGTTTGATAAGAAGTGTGAGAATACTTACAAGTGAATGTGTAGGTATCTGTTCGTATGTGTGTAGCTGCATAGACATGGACACGCAGGAGAAGTCCACCTGCTTGGATTTGCATGCATGCGGGATTCTGTGTGCACACGTTTGTGCGTCAGAGCTCAAAGGCTGTGCGGATGAGTAGTTAGCCCTACCCATTCTGCCTTATTAACAATGAACTAACAAGCTCGGTTTGTGCGGTGTTGTCCATTTGCATATTCTTGTCTTTTCTTAAAGCTTCAGCTCTTGGAGTCATGGGATTTTGTGAGAATTTCAACTTTTGTGAAAAAATTAGCTTCTAGTTCTTTGGACTGCAGAGAACAGGTTGAAAACATGACCCAAGTGCCCTCTCAGTACTCAGGAACCAGAAGACAAATGGAAAGAACCCAACATATTTGGAGACTCATGATTTTTAAGCTAGTTTTGGAGACCTAAGCGTTTTGGGTGCTTGGTGTTGGCAATACAGTGGGTGATCATACGTTCTGAGCATCCCTTTCTCGGGGGAGGAGTGCTCCTCTTTGCAGAGGCTGCCCTGAGTCCTTTCCCTCTAGCATGTGCCTAGGGTGACCAGATGAGAGGAAGAAAATATCAGGACACATGGGGGGGTGGGGGGTTGTCGCCGGCGGAGCAAAAAACAAAACAAAAAAACCCGGAGTGCCGCGAAATATCGGGACCAAACATCGGTCGGGACACGGGATAAATGCCTAAATATCTGGTCACCCTACATGTGCCTTTTGCATCCGCTCAGTCAGTCACTGCTCACTGCCGGGCCTGGAGGGCTCTGCAGTCCATTCCATTAGCTCAGCAAGAGAGTATGTTTCACTGAGGATTGATTTATACAAAAAAAAAACACAGACCCTAGCAGGAGATGAGTGACTCAGTAGTTGGGACTGCCAACAAAGCAGAGGGTGCCCTGGAACAGACACAGCTCACTGAAACATGGGTAACAGAGGTGCAGCACTGCATGGTAGTGGTAGGTTTGCCGGCCAGCCTGGCCCACACCCCTTCAGAAACAGCTAGTTCTCTGGAGGGCTTGTGTGGGATCAGTGGAGTGTGCCCACCCTGTCACAGATTAGCAGATGCCCACTCTGCTGCTGTGCCTGGAGGGCACACATCCCACTAAGTGAACCAGTAAGTGCCTATCCCTTCTCCAGGGGTCAGTGTTTGCCCATACTGCTGAAGTTGGCTGGAACATGCCACATCTACCTGGGGCTCACAATCTTCCCACTCACTGGTGTGGCAGAGATGGTGTGCTAATGGTGCCTCCTAGAGGTGATTTCAGACGGGCACTGCCTTTTGTGTCACTGCCTTCTGCTTGCCTTAGCATGTGGTGAGGGTGAGGAGGGGAAAGTGCTGGCGCTGGCCTTTGCAACTGATGTTGGGCTCTTTTTATAGTTCATGATATTTCTCTTCTGCAAAATGGGAACCCCAATGAAATTAATGGAGAAAGTGCCTGCTTTTCAAGGTGAATGTTTCACCTTTGGGAGGTTTCAGAGTAGCAGCCGTGTTAGTCTGTATCCGCAAAAAGAAGAACAGGAGGACTTGTGGCACCTTAGAGACTAACAAATTTATTAGAGCATAAGCTTTCGTGGACTACAGCCCACTTCTTCCCAGAACCAGCCAAGTGGCTAAGGCCTTGCAGGGGACTCAATTGGGGCTAACCCCCACTGGGAATGCACAGAAGAATTACAGAATATCCCAGCACATGACTTGGCCTTGTCGAACCAGACAGGTGCTGGGAGGGGGATGCTCTGTGCAGAGCGCTGACCGCACACATGGACCAGTTCAGCCAGTAGAGTAAGACAGACATAAGGGGAGAGAGAGAGAAAGTTGCATGAAGGAAAAGGGATACTAGATGCAGAGAATCATTGAAGTATAGAACTGGAAAGGGTCTTAATAGAGTGGGGCAATTGGGGTAACTTCACATAGTGAAGGCTAACGGCATATTGGGCTGCATTAGTCGGAGCATTGCCAGCAGATCGAGGGAAGTGATTATTCCCCTCTATTCGGCACTGGTGAGGCCACATCTGGAGCATTGCGTCCAGTTTTGGGGCCCCCACTATTGAAAAGATGTGGACAAATTGGAGAGAGTCCAGAGGAGGGCAATGAAAATGATTAGGGGGCTGGGGCACCCGACTTACGAGGAGAGGCTGTGGGAACTGGGCTTGTTTAGTCTGCAGAAGAGAAGAATGAGGGGGGATTTGATAGCAGCCTTCAACTACCTGAAGGAGGGTTCCAAAGAGATAGAGCTCGGCTGTTCTCAGTGGTAGCAGGTAACAGAACAAGGAACAATGGTCTCAAGTTACAGTGAGGAAGGTCTAGGTTGGATATTAAGAAACACTATTTCACTAGGAGGGTGGTGCAGCACTGGAATGGGCTCCAAAGGGAGGTGGTGGAATCTCCATCCTTAGAGGTTTTTAAGGCCAGGGTTGACAAAGCCCTGGCTGGGATGATTTAATTGGTGTTGGTCCTGCTTTAAGCAGGGGGTTGGACTAGATGACCTCCTGAGGTCTCTTCCAACCCTGATCTTCTATGATTCTATGAGTGGAGATCAGGGTGAAGCTGGGAAGGAGCTCAGCCCAGAGTGGTAGTAGTGCCATGCAGGAGCTCAGGATCACTGGATTTCTACACCTGGCTTCAGACCAAGCAAATAACTATCCCACCTGTGAGAGATGCTCTCTGCAGCCTAGGGATCCGGTGGGACTGGACAACAGCATCCCACATAGGAGGAGCTGTGAAGTACACAGCTGCAGCTGAGCCACCGAAGTGCTAAACTCTCCCAGAAATGTGAAGCCAGCAAACCAAGCTCAGAGAGGAGGGGAGAAGGCCAGAGGGGGCCTAGGGATTCTGCCAGCTGTGTGGTAAATGGAGCTGAGTGAATAATTGATTTTTTCAGTTTGATGACTGAACTAAACTATCCCCCCGCCTCGCCCCGCCCCGCCCCGCAAAATCATTCAGTGTTGAACAAAATGTTTCATTTAACGCAAAAAAATTTCGGTGGTGTTTTCACATGGTTTATACCCTTTTAAATGTTTAAATAAATCTAGCCACATTTTGAAATGGAACGTTTCAAAACAAAAAGTGGAATTTTTTTCAGTTAGTTTGGCTGTCTTCTACCCAATTTCACAAATATTTTCAGTTGACCCAAAACTGCATTTTTTGTCGAATAAACTGTTTGTCAAAAAAATTTACTCAGCTGCAGGGGTAGCACAGTCTCCACCCCCCTCTAGGCCCTGGCCCGTCCACAGCCCTCAGCCACAGCATGCTCACATCTCATATTGTTCCCTTGTCCGATTCACCTCTTGGCCTGGTCCCAGTTCTCTTTTCCTTGTTGTTTTACATGGTTTCCTTTGTTTCATGAAAAGCCTATTTAAAACCAAACTAGAGTCTAAGGGCTGGTCTACGCCAGTGGTTCTCAGCCAGGGGTATGTGTATCCCTAGGGGTACACAGAGGTCTTCCAGGGGGTACATCAACTCATCTAAATATTTGTCTAGTTTTACAATGGGCTACATAAAAAGCGCTAGCAAAGTCAGTACATACTAAATTTCATACAGACAATGACTTGTTTGTACACAAGTACCATATTTATATTCCAATTGATTTATTTTATAATTATATGGGAAACATGAGAACGTCAGCAATTTTTCAGTACTAGTGTGCTGTGACACTTTTGTATTTTTATGTCTGATTTTGTAAGCAAGTCGTTTTTCAGTGAGGTGAAACTTGGGGGTACGCAAGACAAATCAGACTCCTGAAAGGGGTACGGTAGTCTGGAAAGGTTGAGAGCCGCTGGTCTACACTATATAGTTAGGTCAACATAAGGCAGCTTATGTCGACCTAATTATGTCAGTGTCTACACAACAGCCTTCCTCCCACCGATGTAAGTGCCCTTCTATGCCAACATAATAATGCCACCTCCATGAGAGGTGTAAGACTTATGTCAGTATATCTAGGGTGATGCAATGTCTGTGTAGACCATGTGACCCTTACATCTCCTGTTTTGTCAATTTCATGGCAGGAGCTGTGAAATTAACAAGAAAGCCAGGCAGCTATATTCCAGCTGTCGGCTGCTCCCTGGAGAGCTGGGTGGCTAGACACTGCTCCCGGCTGGGAGTCAGCTCGAAAAACCTGCACGGGAGCCTCCCTGCCCATCCCCATCAGGAGCCATGCAGCCTTGTCAATTAGGGGAGAGAGGCTGAGCCCAGCTTGGAAATCCTGACCTAAGGGGCTACTAAAGAGCTGGAGGTGTCATCAGGGATCTGCCACAAACCATGTCACTGGCTGAGAAACTCCCTGGCACACTGTAAAATGGTTAATAGGTTTTCAAAAGCTGTGCATTTTGATCACTGGCTCCAAGAGCACTTTCTGTAACCAGCATGTCTTGCTCCTCTGTACCAGATGTGGACTGGTGACAAAGCTTGCTTATACACCCCAGATGTGTTCATCACAGTATCCTTCAGTGGTCTGCCAGGTATGGCTGACGTCTATTGATATAAGGTATTTTACACACAGTGCCATTTAAAGGCTGAGCAATATAATACAATTTAGCATTCTATTACCTCTCCCCTTTTATGTCCTACCTTCCGGCCATTTACAACATTTACACTATTCAGTATGTATCACTCTGTTAAGTGTCTCTGGATTGTACTGGTTTTCTACTTACCCAACCCAAACACATAACAACTTGCTCATCTGGCTGTCCATTAGTTGCAATGACTGACCGTGCTTAGTTTGGAATCCTTGAGTCTACTTCTTGTTCTGCCTCTGCCATCTATAGCATTTAATCTGTTTGTTTGTTTTTTCTGAGGAACAAACTGTAGATGTCGACGGTTTCTGTTGAACTCTCCACCATCGGTCTCAACCACATAGGATCTGGGTGCTGAATTCCGTTTCCTTACGACAGCTGGAGTTGTCCATCCTTTTTCTCCATCCAATTTGACATGAACATGGTCACCAGGTTCTAGACTGGGCAGTTCTCTACATGACATCTGTTGTAAAAGTGTCCATAAGCTCTTTTAGCCTTTTTATCAGATTTGGCTACTCTCTTCATGTCTGGCCACTTTGGAGATCGTTTCTGTTCCAAAGATGGAACAATAGTTCTGAGTTTTCTTCTCATATGGAGTTGTGCTGGGCTATATCCAATACGTGCTACTGGTGTTGATCTGTAACTCAGAAGCAGGGCCGGCTCCAGGGTTTTGGCCGCCCCAAGCAGCCAAAAAAAAAAAAAAAAAAAGCCGCGATCACGATCTGCGGCGTCAATTCGGCGGGAGGTCCTTTGCTCCCAGCGGGAGTGAGGGACCGTCCGCCGAATTGCCGCCGAATACCTGGACGTGCCGTCCCTCTCCGGAGCAGCCGTCCCAAGCACCTGCTTGCCAGGCTGGTGCCTGGAGCCGACCCTGCTCAGAAGAGCAAGGAATGGATCTTCTTGTGGTAGGACTTTCTTGGCTGTCTGTACAGCTCTCTCAGCCTCTCCATTCATTTGTGGGTAATGTGGGTTGCTAATAATATGATCAAAATCATATTTTGTTTGGAATGACTTAAATTCTGTTACCATGAATTATGGTCCATTGTCCATCACTAGTTATTCTAGAATACCAAAATGAGTGAAATGCACTTTAGTTTCTTGGCAATACTGCAACGTGTTATGTCTTTCAAAATCATTATTTGCATATACCTGGGAAAATAGTCCATAATGATTAGGTAGTGATCTCTGAATTTGCATAAATCTGCATCTAGTCTCTTCCAAGGTCTATCTACACTCTATGGTTTAGTATTGTCTCTTAAGTTGATTTCTACTGGATCTCTTTTCAAAAGTCCATTATCATCAAACCGTTCTTCAAGCTCTTCCACCTTTCTCCTTAGGCCCATCATGGCTGCCACATTGCAGCTGAGAAGGGTCTTGGCCTTTGATCCTTTGATCACATGCACTCTGAATGCAAAGCTGGTGTTTTTGTAAGCTGTGTCTCTGGTGAACAGGACCATGCAATTCAGTAGACCTCCAGGTCTAGTCAGAGCTGTGTCAGGTAACTTCAGCTCCAGGAGGGGTTGAAAGTTACTTTAAGTCCCTTCTGAGATGACTGTGATGTCATCTCCAGAGTCAAGTATAAAGTCAATGGTCTTGCCATGAATATTCAGTTTCACTCTCCAGGCAGGTTCTATGTCATCACAAGTGATCACTCCCAGAAACAATGGCTCTTGATTGTTTGTAATATGAATCTACTCCCTGAGTGCTTTGGTGCAGCAAACAGATCCAAAATGTCCATATTTCATGCAATTATTATACTGTGCACCTCTGGCTAGACATACATCATCTTTTGGAATATGACTTTTTTCCACACTTTGTGTGTCTAGGCTGGAATTTGTCCCTCATAATCTGGGAGTTCTCTTTCCTTGCCTAGCAGGTTTTATGATGACTTTTAACAATCAATGTCTGTTTATAGCTTCTATGCTAGTTTCAGGTTTCTCAAGTTGCTCCTGCCTGCTCTTTGACTAATTCTGACTGCTTTGCTATCTGTTTAGCTGTAGATAGGGTTAACTCTCTCTTAAATAGTAGCCACAGTGAAAAGTTTTTATCTGTTAACCCAATAGCCAGCCTGTCTCTGATATTTTAATGTTTTGCATTCCCCAAATCAGTTTTCAGCCAGTGTATTCAGAGCTCTTATATAACACTTATATTTTCCCCTGGTTCTTGAATTCTCTGGTGAAAATATGCTCTTTCATAAGCCACGTTTCTCTGAGGTATAAAGTATGCATCAACATAGCCAAAACCCTTTTATAGTCATCTTTGTGATTGTCCTTGGTAAAATCAAAGAATTTAAAGATATGCTCTGCCTGGTTCTGCATAGTATTAAATTAAAGAAGATACCTATATATCTCCAGTTTCTTAATGAAGTTTGTTTGCAATGCAAAATTTTGCAAAATATTCTCTGTCCATTTTGAAAGTTTGTCAAAGCTAAAGTTTTCTGGTCACTGAATGGCATGTAGATGAGATCCTGCAACCTTTATAGCTTTGTTCTTTCTGTCTGCAACTTTTTGCTGTTTATTCTGTTTCTCTTCTTAGTTTACTCTTGACACCATGTCATGCTCCTTTGTACCAGATATGGACTGGTTATAGAGTTTGCTTACACTCAGCAGATGTATTCATCATATGATCCTTTAATGCTCTGCTGGCTATGGCGGAGTTCATTTACATGCCATATTTTACACACAGTACCACCTAGTGGCTGAACAGTATAGTACGGTTCAGCATTCCATTACACAGAGCTCACCAAGCTACCCACTTAACCCTCTAGGCCAGAGTTTCCCAAACTCAGGACGCCGCTTGTGTAGGGAAAGCCCCTGGCAGGCTGGGCCGGTTTGTTTGTTTACCTGCCACGTCCGCAGATCTGGCCGATCGCGGCTCCCACTGGCTGCGGTTCGCTGCTCCAGGCCAATGGGAGCTGCTGGAAGTGGCGGCCAGTACGTCCCTCGGCCCGCGCCACTTCCAACAGCTCCCATTGGCCTGGAGCAGCGAACCGCGGTCAGTGGGAGCCGCGATTGGCCAGACCTGCGGACGTGGCAGGTAAACAAACCAGCCTGGCCCACCAGGGGCTTTCCCTACACAAGCGGCGTCCCAAATTTGGGAAACACTGCTCTAGGCTTCAGAGCCAGAACTCCAGCATGACCCACAATGTCCACACTGCTATTTTTAGCATGCTACCTTGAACCCTGCTAATGCAAGTCTGTCTACCTGTGCTGGGAAGTTCACGCCGAGCTGCAATGTCGACATCGCCCTAGAGACCCCAGAGCTTGTGTCCCAGCTCAAAATTGTTCCCTCAAACTGCAGCTGCTCCTCCAGGTCTAACCCTTGCACCTGAAGCTCTGCTCTCTGCGAACCACTTTGAGTGGCACCATGACAGGAGAGTAACATTTGGGGGGCATGACCCCCGCATCCTGCCCCGTGGTTGCACTGAGCAGGACCAATCTCGGGAGGGAAGCAGGGCAAACAGGGTCAGTGCTGAATCTTGGGGGCTGAGATCTAGAAGAGGAGGTGAGGATTTCATTCCCATTTTGATCAGCAGTGACATTAGTCCTGGAGCAGGATCTCCTGTGTTTCCAATCTGCTTGTACTGGACTCTTGTAGGAGTGAAGTCAGGCCTGGCACAGGGTGGTATGTCACTTCCAAAGTTTCCTTCTCTTGCCTGGGGGCTAGAAACTGAAGCCGTCAGAGCTTTCAAGTGTGAAATGAAAAATAGATCCGTTTGACAAAGAGCAAAACCCCTCTCCTCTTGGAGCACTGGCCACAAGCCCTCCCTGCTACAGGGCAGCTGCTGCTTTTACTTCTCTGTGTTGGAGGTTGATCATGGAAATCATAGAAGATCAGGGTTGGAAGGGACCTCAGGAGGTTCTAGTCCAACCCCCTGCTCAAAGCAGGACCAATCCCCAACTAAATCATCCCAGCCAGGGCTTTGTCAAGCCTGACCTTAAAAACCTCTAGGGAAGGAGATTCCACCACCTCCCTAGGTAACCCAAATAGGTCATTGCTTTGCACTCAAAGGAGCAGCAAGTGTTTGGCCAAGGGGGGTACTTGTTCCCATCAGTTACATGCAGGGGAACCTGTGACATGATGGGCTGTGTTGGAGCTGGCATCTTTACTAGGCTAAGGAGATATGTGTTTTGCCAGAGACTAAATTCATGCTGAGCAGGCTGGTTCATGCAGAAAGCTGCTCTCCTTATTCAAAAATCACACCCAGTACGTCTAGAGCACGTTGCAGCCCTTTAACATGCGTGGGCGGTGGGAGACTATATCAGCCCTTTTTCCAGATGTGGAAAGTGAGAGACAGAGTGATTTGCCCAAGAAGCAGAACTGAGATTTGAACTCAGAAGTTCCAGGTGTGTACGTCTTCTCCCCAGAGCTGTCTTATAGGGGTAGGGACAAGCTTGCAACAACAAACTGAGTCTTAGCCTATCCCTGAACTTGTTTGGGAAGCTTGGAGCAGGAGCATTGCAAGCTTTGTCACGGGGAGATCTGAGCAGATAAAACAAAGGGCCTCTGGAGCCGGCCTGGTTGCTGCGGACTGTCTCTTTACGGGTGGGGTGTGTCTGTCCAATGGCACTTGGGCTTGTCCTTGGGCCAGGTTGTGGGATCATCTCTCTTGCTGTCCTTTGGATTTGACTGGTTGGCTCTTTCTCTTAGGCCCAACTTTTCCAAGTGTCCAATAATAATGGGTGTCACAGTCTTTGGGAGCCCAACCTGGGACACCTTGGGCCTGTTTTCCAGAGATGCTGAACTCCCCTAGCTCCCACTAACTTCAGTTGCAGTTACGGCTATTCAGCACTGGACCTAAAAATGAAAATGAAGCCCCAAAGTCAGCGGCTCCTTGTTGGCATTGGAGCCCCTAGTGTTCTGTATTTGGGTTTATAGTAAGATTCATCCTGAAGTCCCTAGTGATACCTTTGGGATGGATTCCATTACAAGTGCATATAAAAGAAATGGCATGTTTCAAAGTTAGCAGTGGATGTTACAAGCGAGCCAGGAATTCCACAATCCTGCCCCCTGAGCAGCTCTGAGGAAGAGATGGAGACACAGGTGACCTTGGGTATCTTGCTCTCTGAGGCCATGGACACTGCCAGTGTCCCTCCATCCATGATGGCACCTTGGGTCTTGTCTGCCACTACAATTTCACCCCTGTTCTGCTTCTGAAATGTAGGGTTTCTGAGAGTCATGTGAGACAAACTCAGCCCATCGACAGTCCAGTGCTGTGATGTCATTCTGAGCTTGGGTTGTTTGTGAGATGAGGAGTTGGTGCCCAAACTGACCTCATTTGAAGGATTAGGCATGCGAGTGTAACCCATCTGGTCAATGGGTTATATTTCCCTCTTTAGCAGTTGGACACTGAAGCAATGAGTCTGCTACTGCCCCAGTTAATGGGGCAACTCCCTTAACTCAAGCAATAGCAACACCCGCTGCTTGTGCTGAAGGTCTCAGTGAGTTCAGACTACTGACAACTTTGCAGGGGCTAGCTGCACCAGGACTGGCCAATCAGGCCCCTCTGTTGTTTCTCTCTCCCATGCTCATTTTAAAGTGAACTCTGTGGGCTGATCTGTACATACAGGCCCTGGACACCCTCCTCCCCCATTGTGGCTGTTTAGCTGGTCAAGCACTAGTGTATTTGTTTGGTGCGTGTGAGACTAAACTGGCACCTGAGACTTCCTGATGCTTTCGTCGCGTTGCATGGGATGTTTCTGCTAACTGTAGCTGTGGTCAAGGCTGTTCTGCTTAGTCACATGTTTTCTTTCAGGCCTCCAGATACAGATTTCCAGCCATGTTGCCAGTTACATAGGTCCCTGGTGACTGGTTTTTAAGGCAAGTCTAGGCAGATTGGAAGCTATAATATTGGTAAATGCAGATCTACAAGCAACTGCGTGCAGCCCAGCAAGCTTGAGAAAGGCTTAGTAAGAAGCATCCTGGAGGTAATGGAGCTGGGTTTAGCAGTGGTCAGCTGGAGCCGGTTCGCAAGAACCGGTTGTTAAATTTAGAAGCCGGTGTAGAACCGGTTCCTAAAGGGGCGGGCGGATGGGCAAACTCCGGTCCGCAGACCACATCCGGCCTGCGGGACCATCCTGCCCGGCCCGCCTGAGCTCCCAGCTGGGGAGGCTCCCCCGGCCCCTCCCCCGCTTCCCACCCCGCCCTCTCGCAGGGCACCAGCGCGGCGCACGCTGCCGGCGCCAGTGCTCTGGGCAGCTCTGCAGCTCCTGCCGCTTTGAGCAGCAGGGTAAGGGAGTGGGGCTGCGAGCTCCAGCGGCCGTGCAGCATCCTTACACAGTAGCATGGTAAAGGGGCTGGGAGGAGGGGTTGGATAAGGGGCAGGGAGCGGTTGGAGGGGGCAGAGGCTCTGGGGGGGCACGGTCAGGGGATGGGAAAGGGTTGGGTAGGCGTGGGAGTTCCAGGCGTCTGTCGGAGTGGTGGTGGATGGGGTTGGGGCAGTCAGGGGACAGGGAGCAGGGCGAGTTGGGGGGGGGAGGTCCTGGGGGGCAGTTAGGGTGGGGGGGTCTCAGGAGGCGGTGGTCAGGGGACAAGAAGCGGGGGGGGGGGTTGATGGGTTGCGGGTTCTGAGGGGGGCAGGACATGGGTTGGGGTTGGGTGGGTAGGGGGGAGACAGGCACGTGGGGCTTGTACTCACCACGTGGTTCCCTACCGGGTCTTCGGCGGCACTTCGGCGGGGGTCTTCACTGGCTCCAGGTGAAGTACCTGTCACCGAAATGCCGCCAAAAACCCGGAGCCAGTGAAGACCCCCCAGCCGCCGAAGTGCCACCAAGGACCCAGTAGGGAACCAGTTCTTAGGATTTTGGGAGCTCATCACTGGGTTTATGGCAGGTTTCTCTTGCTTTCAGCCAAAGAGTTGTGTTAGGAGCAGCAACTGCTAACAACATTAGCATTAGGTGCATTTTAGTGGGTAGATCCTACTCCAGACTACTTTGTCCTGGACTAGGATGGGACTCAATTGATAAGAATTAAAGGAGGGTAATGTAATTAATGCAAATCAACATGGATTTATAGAAAATAGATCTCGTCTTTATTTTTATGAGATTATAAATTTGGTTGATAGCATAATAGTGTTGACATAATAGACTTAGACTTCTGTAAGCATTTGACTCAGTATTGAACAACATATTGATTTTAAAAAACTATAAAAAGATATATATTTAACATGGCACACATGAATGGATTAAGAACTAGCTAACTGTTAGGTCTCAAAAAGTAATTGTAAATGGGGAATCATCATCAAGCGGGTGTGTTTCTAGTGGGATTCACAGGGATGGTTCTTGCCCCTACACTATTTTGCATTTTTATCAAAGATCCGGAAGAAGACATAAAATCATCACTGATGAAGTTTGCAGATAACACAGAAATTGGGAAAGTGGTAAATAATGAAGAGGCCAGGTCACTAATTCCGAGCGATCTAAATCGTTTGGTAAAGGGGGTGCAAGCAAACAATATGCATTTGAATATGGCTAAATGTAAATGTATACGGCTAAGAACAAAGAATACAGGCATACTTGCTGAATGGGGGTCTCTAGCTGGGAAGCAGTGCCTCTGGAAAAGATTTGAGGGTCATGGTGGATAATCAGCCAAACAAGAGCTCCCAGTGAAATGCTGTGGCCAAAAGAGCAAATGCGATCCCGGGATGCATAATTCTCAAGTAGGAGTAGACAGGCTATTTTATCTCTGTATTTGGCACTGGCAGCTGTTGCGGAAATACTGTGTCCAGTTCTGGTTCCCACAATTCAAGCATGATGTTGATAAATTGGAGAGGACTCAGAGAAGAGCCGTAAGAATGATTAAACATGGAAAACATGCCTTATAGTGATTGAGCTCTTTAAGTTTATATATTTAGCTTAACAAAGAGAAGGTTAAGGGGTGAATTAATTACACTGTATAAGTATCTACATGGTGCACTGTGACATACCAGGATACAATCTAAACCAGGGGTAGGCAACCTATGGCACGCGTGCCGAAGGCAGCACGCGAGCTGATTTTCAGTGGCACTCACCCTGCCCGGGTCCTGGCCACCAGTCCGGGGGGCTCTGCATTTTAATTTAATTTTAAATGAAGCTTCTTAAACATTTGAAAAACCTTATTTACTTTACATACAATTGTTTAGTTATATATTATAGACTTATAGAAAGAGACCACCTAAAAATATTAAAGTGTATGACTGGCACGCGAAACCTTAAATCAGAGTGAATAAATGAAGACTCGGCACACCACTTCTGAAAGGTTGCCAACCCCTGATCTAAACTAATGAGCAGTTGTGTCACCCCTGAGCTGAAACCTTGGGTGCCTTACAATGCCTTCCTGAAGTAGCTCCTACCTGGTCTGCTCACAAACAGATTTCCAGCATGCAGGTCACACCCAGAGCGTCTATATATAACTGCAGCCTGCCAGCCACACTTGGGTTACATTCTGGCATTCACTAGAGTTGCTTATACTTCAGGGTGACCCAACACACACCCCAGTTTTCCACTGTCCCCCAGAAATGTATGTCCTGTACTGCCCAGCTCTCTCTTGGACAATACACGTTACATTAAGTCTGTTATTTCTTTAAAAGGAATACTATGAACACAACTTGTCACCCAAAATGGAATTTCCTAGACACTTCAATTTAAACACACTGAATTAGATAAAACATTAAAACAAGCTTATTAACTAGAAAGAGAGACATTTTAAGTGAATACAAGTAATGAGGCATAAAAGTCAGAAATGATTACAAGAAAAATAAAGATAAAATGCAACTGGTGCCTAACTTAACAAACTGTTAAATTCAAAGCAAAGTTTTCTCCCCACGTGCTTTCAGCAGCCTTACTGACCAAACTTCTTAGGTCAGGATCCCTTCTCCCAGAATCCCATGAATGCTTCTTTCGTCTCTTCAGGTGCCATGAATGTGGTGGGCCAGGAGAGAGAGGGTTGCCGTGGCGTGTTTGCCTTGCCTTTTTATAGTTTCAGTCCCCCTCTTGAAAAACATTTGCAGCTGGGTACCAGGAGACAAAATGTCTATGTGGAAGGATGTTCCCTGATGCTTTTTCCTCACCTGTTTGAACTTCCTTTGTTTCCCTTCCTGCTTGATGCAAATTAAATGGCGCAAACATTCCTTTGTTTGAGACAGGCTTGTTTGCCATCTTTTCTTTGGGCAGGGCTGTGGGATTTGGGACATGTGTCAATAACATACAGAGGTATCTTATAACTTCACATACAATGTGGCCACTAACATTTTATTAGGGCAATGATGACCAGCAAATTATGAGGTTTCAAATGATACCTCACAAGGCATACTTTGAACAAACTAATAATTTTTGTAGGGTATGAATACTGGGTGCATTCTGTAACAGGAACAAATATTTAATAATGAACTCTTCAGTTTAGCAGAGAAAGGTCTAACTATCCAAGGGCTGGAAGCCGAAGCCAGACAAATTCAGCCTGGAAATAGGTAAAAAATTTTTAACAGTGAAGAGTAATTAACCACTGGAGCAATTTACCAAGGGCTGTGGTGGATTCTCCATCACTGACCATTTTTAAATCCAGTATGGAGTTTCTCTAAAAGATCTGCTCCAGGGATTATTTTGGGGAAGTTCTCTAGCTTGTATTATACAGGAGGTCCAACTAGATTCTCACAGTTGTCCCTTTTGTCCCTGAACTCTATAAATCGTACAGTTCTGTGAGATCCCCAGATGAAAGTAATACTGTAATTGATCTCAGTGCAAGGAGTGGCTGTGAGTGCCATGGTAGCAGCACCTGATGTCTGGTAGCATGCTGGTTGTGCCACAACTCACAGGAAGTGCTTTCAGGCTTCCAGTGCTGGTCTCTATCCCCCAGACAATCACACTGTGTAAACCTGAGGATTCCTTCACTGGGGCTGCAGGGTCTCACCATAAAAATGTGAAGGACTGGTGAGTGTATTTCATAGGGCCCTCCTCTGTGCTGACATATAGATTATATGAGTCTGTTACAGCCCCAGCTTGCGAGCCTGGTTCTTTAGTTCATGTTGTAGCAACTCATGCTTTTAACTCTGGAGATTCCTGGTTCAATCCAGGCTGTCAGCCATCACACAGATAGGCACATGTGCTGTAACTGCTACAGCCAAATAAGAGACAACCTGCAGTTCCCAGTCCAGCCCCAGGCTGTGAAGGTACCAGAGACCCAATGTAGCCCTATTATCCTTCGGGGATGCTACACCTCTGTGCCCTCTTGCTGCAGGTACTGCTGGCCCCTGCCAGTAGCAGGGCAACTTTCTGACTTTCTCTCAGGCTCTCCAGCCGGAGATCCAGGCTGTGGCCTCTGGCCTGCAGCTCCTGCCACTGAGAGGCCTCTGGCCTCAGTAAGTACTTCCCTTTCCTGTGCTGGAGGCATTAAGGAGCCCTGTACCGGCGAGATGCTGAAGTGGGTGGTAGCAGTGATAATCATTGTCAGTGTTTTATAGAAGACAATCATCCTCAAACTCCAAGAGATTGCTGACGGTATCAGTGAGCCAGCAGGTTCCCTACATCATGGCTGAGGGATGTCTCAAAATGCCTCTCCTAGAGGGCAAGGCCCCAACAGGGGGCAGCCTCACCCAGGGCAGCAGCGTCACTACAATGGTGACTACTGTTTTCTGGAGTCTGCCAGGCTGAGAACAGCAGAGAGCCGGAGAAAGGCATTAAGCCCCTCCAGGCTTCCAGGCCTACTTTGGTTCCTCTCCTAAGAGCAGCTGTAGCTGAAAATGAAGCGTCTGGGACTAACTAAGGTGTCTCTTTTCCAGGTCTGTCTCAGTGAGTTCTTGGCATAACATAATTCCTTCTGCACCACCAGCCTTCGCTGCTGAGAAGCCACTGGTGATTGTCACTGGGAGCTGAGTGTTAACACACAGGCCTCCGCCCCAGCCCGAGTCTGCTGGGATGGGGTGGGGACTGACATCCGAGCTCTCTTGGTGGAGAGATTTACCAACGCATTAATTTCTGATGTGTTTTCTGTGTCTCTTAAAGAGAAGGGAAACAATTCAGCTTTTGTCAGGGCAACCCGGCTCTCCTGGGGGATGGTGCTGCTGGGCCCAGACAGGCAGGCTGGCACCCCACACAGGTGCACCCATTTGGCACAGGGAGTAGTTTGCTTTGCTTTGCTGAGCTAAGTGTATATACTATGAAGGTGAGAACCAGCGTGTGGTTTTTCCCAGCACAGAGCTGGAAAATGATATCTTGGGAACACACCTTGTGGGTGTATTTTTGTGTGTGTGTGTGTTGGGTCCTTTTTGGGTGCATGGACCTCTCTGAGCAGGTGTACATTGCTCTGTGTATTTCTGCTTCTAGGTGCATGCATCCATACATACTTGTCCATGTGTGTGGTTAACATGTTGGTCCGTGTGGAGGCATGTGTGTCAGTGTGGGGTGACTCTGAGTGTGTGCATCTGTATTCTTGAGGAGGGGATATCTGTGTCATTGTATGTTCGCCCATAGGTTCAAACCCCAAAACTGGAGCAGGGTTGGGGCATGACAGCTGTATAGTGACGTTGTTTTGGAACCCAAAGTTTTGTGTGGACATAGGGTATGTCTGCCCTGCATGTGCAGGTGTGATTGGAATGAGGGTAGCTGTACTAACTTTAATCTAGCTCACACGGGTAAAAAGTGGTGAAGACGTGGCAGTGTGGGCTTCAGCGCAGGCCAGCCACCTCAGTACAAGTTCACCAAGGACCCTGTGTAGCTACTGGGGCAGCTGGCCTGTGCTGAAGTTCATGCCACCACATCTTCACCACCCTTGATACCAGTGCTAGCTAGATTAAAGTTAGCGTGGATATGTCTACCCCCACTACAATCACACCTTCACTCGCAGTGTAGACATACCCAAAGGGAAGCATATGTGCATCTGCCTGTGTACATGCGTGTGTGCATGACCATGCCTGTGCATGCCACAACTTATGTATAGTGCTTTGTGTTCTTCCTATGGTAGGCCACAGCTTTGTCCACATGTTGTAATCTGTACTCAGTACGCTGTGTCCAGCCATCTCCCCAATACTCCCTGTCCCTCTGTCCCAATCTATGTCTGTCTATTCCAGACTCTGTGTCCCCATTTACGCTCTTTTTGGTTTGTTTGCTTTCTATCTATCTGTCTATCTAGAGATATCTTAAAAGACCATTATTTGCAAAGTCAAGCATTCCAAAATTAGGAAATGCCAAAATTAATCAAAGATTTATAGATCTAAGGCCACAAGGGACCGTTATGAACTTCTTGTCTGACCTCTTGCACAACCCAGGCTAGAGAACCTCACCCACTAATTTCTGTATCAAAACCATGACATCTGATGGAGCTAGAGCATAGCTTTTAAAAAGATATGCATTCTTGATTCAAAGACACCAAGAGATGGAGAATCCACCGCACTCCTAGATAAGTTGTTCCAATGGTCAGTTACCCATATTGTTAAAAATAGGTGTCCTATTTCTAGTCTGAATTTATCTGGAAGTTGAGGCCAGACATTGAACCCTCTGCAGTCAGAAATCTTCTCCCCATGTAGGTATTTATAGGCCAGGATCAAATCTATTCTGCTCTTGGATAAACTACATAAATTGAGCTATTTTAATCTCTCTCTGGGAGGCAGGTTTTCTAGACTTTGACTTGTTCTTGTAGCCCTTCTCTGATCCTTTTCCAGTTTGTCAACACACCAGACCTGGATGCAGTATGCCAGCTGTCAGGCAGTCTGGAGTAGCTTGCGACCGTGAGTGCTAACCGCAAGGCAGACTGTCTAGGAACAGGGCACAAACTCCAAACTGGTTGTATGTTCTATAATTAGATTTCACCAACCAGGTAACAAGTATGAATTCCTAAAACATTGTAACAGCCTTAACATGGTATCACAGACAGTCCCCTTAGGCACTCCGATCTATCTTGCCACCCAAGCAAGCTTGTCTTTATGATAGATGGTCCCTTACACCAAAAATCACAACAATATTCTGTTTACTCTCAGTCCCAAAGGACCAGTTACTTACCCCAGGTCAACTGTACTTCAGACCTCAAACCAAAGACAATGTTTGTAGCCAATCCTATAATAAACTATCTAAAAAGATTTATTAACTAGGAAAAAGAAGTGAGTTACAGTAGAACCTCAGAGTGATGAACACCAGAGTTACGAACTGACCAGTCAACCACACACCTCATTTGGAACTGGAAGTATTCAATCAGGCAGCAGCAGAGAGAGAGAGAGGAAAAAAAGCAAATACAGTTTATCACAGTACAGTACTGTGATAAACATAAACTATTAAAATAAAGGGAAAGCAGCATTTTTCTGCTGCATAGTAAAGTTTCAAAGCTGTATGAAGTCAATGTTCAGTTGTAAACTTTTTAAAAAACAGCCATAACGTTTTGTTCAGAGTTACAAACATTTCAGAGTTATGAACAACCTCCGTTCCTGAGGTGTTTGTAACTCTGAGGTTCTACTGTATTTACAAGGTTAAACCAGGTAAACATACACACACAAATGAGATACAGCCTTAGGTTTCAAAAAGTGATAGAAACTTCTATAGTAAGCAAAATTCCATATGCTCTTTAGGGGTAACCTAGGCAAAACAGCAGGGGGGAAGGGAGGGTGTCTTTGAATATGCTTAGTGGTTCTTGCGCTTTTAGAGTCCAAGCAGCAAAAAGAATCTAAGTTTGTCCTTGTCACGGATTTTTATACCCTTCTCCCCAGAGTCCAAGCTGATGGGACAAGTTCATGCACAGGTCTCCTCTTCCTGGACAGGAAGACCTGTGCATGAACTGGACAGGAAGAGGAATACAATTAACAAAGTCTTTGTTCTTTGATCAGAGGGGTAGCCGTGTTAGTCTGGATCTGTAAAAAGCAAGAGAGAGTCCTGTGGCACCTTATAGACTAACAGACATATTGGAGCATAAGCTTTCCTGGGTGAATACCCACTTTGTCAGACGCATGTGGTGGAAATTTCCAGAGGCAGGTATAAATATGCAGGCCAGAATCAGTCTGGAGATAACGAGGTCAGTTCAATCAGGGAGGATAAGGCCCTCTTTTAGCAGTTGAGGTGTGAACACCAAGGAAGGAGAAACTGCTTTTGTAGTTGGCTAGCCATTCACAGTCTTTGTTTAATCCTGAGCTGATGGTGTCAAATTTGCAAATGAACTGAAGTTCAGCAGTTTCTCTTTGGAGTCTGGTCCTGAAGTTTTTTTGCTGCAGGATGGCTACCTTTAAATCTGCTATTGTGCGTCCAGGGAAGTTGAAGTGTTCTCCTACAGGTTTTTGTATATTGCCATTCCTAGGGTACGTCTTCACTACCTGCTGTATCGGTGGGTAGCAATCGATTTATCCGGGATCGATATATCGCGTCTTGTTAAGACGCGATATATCGATCCCGGAACGCGTAGCTGAAGTTGTGTATCTTAGATCAATTCCCCCCCCCCCCCAGTGTAGACCAGCCCTTAATATCTGACTTGTGTCCATTAATCCTTTTCCGTAGGGATTGTCCAGTTTGGCCAATGTACATAGCAGAGCGGCATTGCTGGCACATGATGGCGCATATTCATTGGTGGACGTGCAGGTGAATGAACCGGTGATGTTGTGTCTGATCTGGTCAGGTCCTGTGATGGTGTCGCTGGTGTAGATATGTGGGCAGAGTTGGCATCAAGGTTTGTTGCATGGATTGGTTCCTGAGTTAGAGTTACTATGGTGCGGTGTGTGGTTGTTGGTGAGAATATGCTTAAGATTGGCGGGTTGACTGTGGGCGAGGACTGGCCTGCCTCCCAAGGCCTGTGAAAGCAAAGGGTCATTGTCCAGGATGGGTTGTAGATCACTGATGATGCGTTGGAGAGGTTTTAGCTGAGGACTGTAGGTGATGGCCAGTTGGTTTCTTTCTTGGGCTTGTCTTGCAGCAGGAGGCTTCTGGGTATACGTCTGGCTCTGTTGATTTGGTTCCTTATTTCCTCGTGTGGGTATTGTAGTTTTGAGAATGCTTGGTGAAGATCTTGTAGGTGTTGGTCTCTGTCTGAGGGGTTGGAGCAAATGCGGTTATACCTCAGCGCTTGGCTGTAGACGATGGATCGTGTGGTGTGACCGGGGTGGAAGCTGGAGGCATGAAGGTAGGCGTAGCGGTCGGTGGGTTTTCGGTATAGGGTGGTGTTAACGTGACCATCACTTATTTGTACCGTGGTGTCTAGGAAGTGGACCTCCCGTGGAGATTGGTCCAGGCTGAGGTTGATGGTGGGGTGGAAGCTGTTGAAATCATGGTGGAATTCTTCCAGAGTCTCCTTCCCATGGGTCCAGATGATGAAGATGTCATCAATGTAGCGTAGGCAGAGAAGGGGCGTGAGTGGATGAGAGCTGAGGAAGCATTGTTCCAGGTCAGCCATAAAAATGTTTGCATATTGTGGGGCCATGCGGGTGCCCATAGCGGTGCCACTGGTCTGGAGGTATATATTGTCACCAAATTTGAATTAATTGTGCGTGTTCTTTGATGTCTCTCAATGACTTGTTTGGTTTCAAAGGCCTTCTCGCTGGGCAGGACCTAACATCTTCTGTAGGAAGCCAGTATTTGTATGAGAGAAGGCTTCTCTCCTGTTTGATTTGTTGCACAGGTTGACACTGCAAACTCTCAGTATAACTTTATACAATGGGCTACAAAGGTTATAAGTGAGATCAATACCTTCAGTGTCCTACAAGCATTTCATCAATCTAAATACTCAACAAATTTATCAACTTAACATCTATTCTAATAATACTAACACACATGTAAGCCAGACTAGTTTCCAGCTATGCATTTGTCAGTGTTCAGTGAAGTCTGAGCCTTGGCATGAGCTAGTACCGTGTCTGCCAGCGTCACAAATGCATGGTCTCTCTAGTACTATATGCAGACGTAATACCCGTGCTATGCTTGATATTCCTGTTTACACATCCAAGTATTGTGTTTGCTCTCCTAGGCACATCATTGCACGAGGAGCATATGTTCAGTTCATTATCCACCATGATACTTTACTGCAGCCACCTTCTATGGCTGCATTATGATGTAGCTTTTAATTACATGATCACAGACTATTTTACTCGTGCAAGGATCATCATCAGGATCTGAACCCAGATCCATAGTACAAACCTCGACCACTGGAGACAAAGACATAAGTAGGCTGTTAGCCTCTGTGTGCCCAACCCACTGGAATGGGGCATGATACACACTTTGCCAGCAGCAGAGTGTTGGGTGTCAGGTTTCCTGGGTTCTATTCCCAGTTCTGGGATAGGACTATGGTTAAGGACTTGTCTGCACTATAAAGTTGTACTGCTTTACCTCTTTCAGTATAACCCCTTGAGAGTGGACGCAGTTATATCAGTATGAAGGTGTTTTATATTGGGATAGCTGTTCCTGTACAGGAAGAAGAATAACATACCAGTATAAGGCATATTTGTCTCGGTATAATTGCATCTGCACAAGGGTTGTACCACTATAACTATTCTGGTAAAAAAGCCATGCCCCTAACCACATAATTTTACCCCTAAACATTTTACATGTAGGCCTTACCATTGACAGCAGTGACTATAGACAGGACAAGCAAGTTTTTGGAGGCCTGATCTGCATCGATAGAATTAGGTGTGATTTTTATACCAATTAAGTTGAATTGGAACTGGTGCAAGCTCATGTGTGGACACACATTGCTTTAAGCATGGCTCATCTTGGCTTAGCTTGTGCCACTTTAAGCTAAATTGATACCATCAATTTTAAATTGATATAAGAGAGTCCTTGCACAAAAGTTGCATCAGTTTAACTAAACTGATATGTTAAAACAGAGCAACTTCTGTGTGCAGACAAGCCCCGAAGGGCTGAGGAGGTGCATTTGCCATACTAAAGTCTCGAGTTCTATTCTCTGCTCTGCCTTACCTGTAAAAGAGGGGATTAATGCTCGCCCATCTCATAGGGAGGGATATGAAGTCCTGTTCAGTAAGAAGGGTTGGCATGTGTGCAGAAATATCACTCGTAGATCTTACCTCAGTGTACTATTCTCCTAGGACATTCTGTGGGTCTCTCTCTTGCAGACCTTTTGCCCAACAGACTGTTGAAAGATTAGGACTTTTGCTGCCCCAGAGATCAGCAGGGTAGGGCCATCTGCTGAGCGTAGGGACTGCAGGACAACTGTAATGTCAGCACTGGGCTTTCTGTGCCCCCTCCAGTTCTCTTACCCTTCTCTGCCTCCCACCAGGAGGAGGAAGCACTTGGCTTCCTCTTCTTCTGCAGGACCCATAGGGACAGCAATCCAGGAGCAGGAACAGAGAAGGGTTTGGTCCAGGAGGCAGTTTCTGAATTGTTTTCATGCCAGCACAAGGAGAGAGTGCTGAAGGCAAAACAATCCCCACAGAATGTGGTGGGTTCGAGTGGCACCCGTACTCACATGGTAATGTTAATAGGAGAAATACCCTAAGCAGCTAACCTCTGATGTCCTGAAATTTGAACATATTGCTGCCCAATCCGATTTTTTTTAAAGGAATTCTTTACAGAAGTTGCTTAAAGCGGAGCAGCATGTTGCTGATCTTCTTAGCATATTGACAATGTGCCTCAGGTGGCACATGACCAGGATTCATCCCCGAAGTTGGTCTGCTGGTTGGATCATTCGCTTTCCTGGCTTGGGCCAGTACTGATGGGGAGTGCGACATGAACGAGAGCTGTTTTATGTGCTGCAGAGAATGACAGCTCCTCTGGGATGATTCCACTGCAGTTTGGGCTTGGAACCCAGTTGTAGACATTGGAATGTTGCAGGCCAGAGGAATCAGCCTGTGAGGCGAGGATTTATAGCACTGCAGACGCCAAGCAGCCTGGCAGCTCCCAATGGTAGGAGCACACAATCCCCAGCGGCTGCCAGAGGCTTTTGTTCCTCTCAGGTTTGTTTTTGTTTATGAAAAAAATTGCCGGCAATTATTTCTTTATCGGGACGCAAACCCTGTTGGTATTTTCAAAGGAAATAAACAATTTCCAGTCACTCAGGTGGTGACATTTGCAAAATATCCTGTGGCCCTGCACAGTCTTTCCAGGAAGTCATTCCATCTGAGTTTCTGTGATTAGAGTAGCAAGCCGCGGGTTTGTGGAGGACAATAAGCATGTGTGCCATTGAAGGCTTTCAGCGCAGATTCCCCATGTTGGAGCTGCTGTTCTGAGTGTACAGTGTTCATTATTAAATGGCTTTTGATGATAAATGCTCAAGAATCCACACAAATGCCCCATTTAAAATGATTTATGGCCTGATGAGCAAATCATATTGGTAAGGAGCTCACTCCACAGTCACTGAAATCACAAATCTCTCTGTTACTTGTGGCTTCAGGCAGTCCAGAGGGTTTGCTAGTGCAACTGGGGCTGTAGATTCAGGATGCAGAACCCAGCTAAGCATTGGAGATGGGGGTTTCTACAACTGCTTCTGCGGTCAGCAGGGGGAGCTCAACCTAGGCATCTAGAGATGGCCTAAAGAGGCAAGCAGCCAATTTTCAACTTGCAGCCAAGTCAGTTTCAAAAGCTGAGCTCAGCCTCAGAGCAGCTCCATGTCCTTCCCCAGCCCATTGTTGTGGTTTTACAATCACATTTTCCTGTTTTTAAAATAAATGTTTTTCTCTCCCTTGTGGCTGTGTGAAAGACCCACACAAGCTAGACGGGAAGCTGTCTCTAGAAGGGAAAGAGTGAGACTGACTCCGCCCAGGGGCTGCCAAGCATGCAGTAAACAGACTGACAAAAATATTTCTTTTCCTCTAATTGGTTTTGGAGTTGTGCAGTCTGAGGGCTTGCTTCTAAGAATAATAGGTTAAAATATTTCAGACAGAAGTGTGATTTTTTATTTTAACGTGATGGTTCCTCTTTAATGTGACTGCAGCTTCAGGGTGAGCAAAGGGAATGGCAGGTATTTTTGTAGGTCCTATTAAAATACTGGCTATTTAAAAATATTCTGTGCTCTTGAGTGGCATTTAATTTAAAAAACACAACCACAAGTAATTTGGGCTCTTGGGAAAATACTCTGGCTGATCCTAGTTAATGTTGCTGACATTTTGGAGCTATGAATCTTAAGCTCCAGTGTTGCAGTTGAATCCACACAGAGGATTGTGCCCACACACAATGCAGGATCAGGGCCCTGGGAAGATGAGATAGAAAGTTCTATTATGAGAGAATCCATCTAGCTCATCTGTGCAAGATTGGTCCTTATATTCTGTTGCCTAGTGTAGTTCCAAGAGTCTCGTTTGAATTCGGAATGGCTTTTACTTAAGTGTTTAATTTTACCTGTGTGTGTGTGTGTTTTAATACACAACAGTTGGCTGGACGTGCTTTCTCAGCTCTGGGGCAATACCCTTAACTCCACCAACACATCACCGTTCCCCATCATTTTTTTTTTTGTTACAATAAATCAAAGAGACTGGTTCCTATTTTGATACATTTTTATGCTTTATAATTGAAAAATAAATTTGGCAAAATTTTGGACCACAATGATGCATCTGCTGCCCTGATGTTTGCTGTTCAGTAAAAACCGGCCTCTAGCCGCTACTCCCCCAAACAGCATCTACCTTGTTTCCTATTTCAATAGTTACATGGACCCCAATGGCTGCACTGTCTGAGCCTGGTGAGTTTATTAAAAGAAAAAGTCACAATGGACCTTGCTCCCATTTAACTTGGACACCAGCCACATAGTGATAAGTAGAATGGAAGCCTCTACTTGTTCCAACTGAATTTAGCTATTGCTGGGGCTGGATGGCACCATCTGCTGAGCTGACGTTAGCTCTCCCAGATTAGGGAGAGTTAACCTGCTAAGAAAAACTCTGAGTGCTGCAGGAATTAGCCTGAGGATCTCAGTAGGGGGTGGGTTCTCTTCTGAGTCAATGCTGGCCCTAGTGCTCCAACATGTCTCTAGGGGGCACTGTGCTGCAGGAACTGGTGGGAATCTCTGTAAAGCACTGGTTCTCAAACTGTGGTCCCTGGACCCACTGTGTCTAAGGCAGTGGTTCTCAATCAGGGCCACGTGTACCTCTGGGGGGACACAGAGGTCTTCCAAGGGGTCCATCAACTCATCTAGATATTTGCCTTGTTTTACAACAGTCTACATGAAAAACACTAGCGAAGTCAGGACAAACTGATCTATATACCAAAATGTAAGTACCATATTTATATTCCAATTTAGTTATTTTATAATTATATGGTAAAAATGAGAAAGCAAGCCATTTTTCAGTACTAGTGTGGCTGGGACACTTTTGTATTTTTATGTCCGAGTTTGTAAGCAAGTAGTTTTTAAGTGATGTGAAACGTGGGGTACGCAAGACAAATCAGACTCCTGAAAGGGGTCCAGTCGTCTGGAAAGGTTGGAAGCCATTGGTCTAAGGGGTCTGCAAAAGACTTAGACTGAAACCAGAGTGAACAGAACTCCACTATATATACGCAGTCGATTTCCAAAGGGTCTGCACCTCCATTTGAAAGTGTTTAGGGGTCCACAAATGAAAAAAGGTTGAGAACCACTGCTGTAGAGAGTGCTTTCCCTTCAGATTCAGTGCTAGCCCTAATGCCCCAATGTGGTGCTAGAGGAGCTGTGCTGAAGGCAGGGCCGGCACTTCCAAAAGGCGACCCTAGGCGGTCGCCTAGGGCGGCAGGATTTGTGGGGAGGCATTTTGCCGTCCTCGGCGGAAATTTGGCGGCGGGGGGTCCTTCCGCTCCGGGTCTTCAGCGAAAATTCGGTGGCGGGTCCTTCACTCGCTCTGGGACCCGCCGCCGAAGTGCCCCGAGGACGCGGGAAGGACCCCCGCCGCCCAATGTTTAGAGGAGGAGCACTGCTGCCTAGGGTGGCAAAAACCCTGGCGCCGCTCCTGGCTGAAGGTAGTGGGCTGGGGGCTCAGTGGAGAGCACAGTCTTCTCACCGTCAGTGCTGATCCCCAGTACTCCAGCGCAATGCTAGGAGAGCTGGTGTAATCTGTGGGATGAGATTAAAAACGTGAAGGCCTGGACTGGGCTTCTGTAGCCTGGAGAGCTGCCTGTTCCCATGGTCCCCAATGCCCATTAACCCTATGTGCCGGGGTCGTTGTCTCCATTATCCGAATGCTGCTGTCACCGAGAGTGCTGCCCTGAATCCCTGCTCTGTGGCAAGAGAGCAACTTTCCCAACCCATCTGGCTGAGCATTGCCCAATGCAGGGTGTGATTCGCTGCTCCGGCTTTTCCCATATCACACATCAGCAATAAAATGCATCAAACACTTCTGTGCCCATGTCAGCAACTCACCCTGCCGCCCACCTGTCTGGTAGATCAGCCAGCCCCGCCGCTGCCTGGGAAAAGTAACCATGTCTTGGGAATGGATCGTAAGCCACCCCAGAAACCTGACCCCAATGTGGGCTGCACCATCCAAAACATCCAATCCTATCTGCAGAGAAAAGGGGGAGCCCTCTGCCCCCTAAGAGAAAAGAGGGTTCCTCTTCCCCTGGGGAAAAGGGTGAGCTCTCTGGCTCCCAAGAGAAAGAGGGAGATGCCCCCTGAGGGAATTATATGAACTGAGGTCACTTCTCCAATTCCTGACTGTGCTCCCTGCTGCCACCCTGGGTGACAACCGTGCCGTATCTCACTGTGTGTGTAATGGCCCTGCCTGCCACAAGGGGTAGGATGCTGTGCGTGCCTCCTTGTCAGGGGATGGGAACAGACTTGGTTCCCGAACATTCCAAATTACAATTCCTGTTTTGTGAAAATAATTTACAAAAGCCTGTATTGAGGAAGAGATCGGGCATGCCTCCTCTGAGCCCAGTTGCAAGGGTTCCAAGGTTCCAGGCCTCTCAGACCTAGCAGGGATCAAACACGGGGGTGCACACGAGTTTCCTTCTCTTACAAATAACTGACTGAGTGGCCAGCAAGGCCCAGCAGCAAACATTAAGTGGGCCCCCAGGTATCTCTATCACATCCTGCTGAGTTCAGTGACTCCCACAGACATGATGCTAGAGTTTGGGGCAGACAAAAACCACAGATACTGAACAAGAGCAGATCATTTTGACAGGAGCAGAGGACGTGAATCGGGATCCCCTCTTGATTGCAGTGCCTCAGGTGTCCATCGGAAGAGAGACTTGCCATCTTGGTTATTTTCACTGGTGTCTGGTTCCACTGTGCTGTGATTTTATATTGCTGTCTAACAGCTGCTGTGAGGAGCAGCATTCGTCTCCCTTGTGGCCAAGTCTCGTCTAGATGTTAAGTTATGTGTGCATGATGCAGGGTGATAATGGGGGCGTGCTCAGTCCAGAGGGAATATTGAGCTTTAGCCACAAGCCTCTAGCAAGCTATAGTGAGCAGAAGCATTTCAGCAAGATTTTCAGCACTTGGTAAAACAGCCAAATCTGAACAGATTTCTATGAGGACCATAAAAGACATCCCTCTGACCTCAGAACTAGCCCACCGGCAGATTTCAAGTTCTTGCTGCAAACCATGGAGGGGCTAGAGCGCCTCAAAAACTGCCAGGCCATTTTTTAGAATAAGAAACGAGACCACTTTAATATTTGTGTTATTTATTGTTTGCGTTACAGTCGCGCCGAGAGATCCCAATTGAGATTAGGACCCTGTTGTGCTGAGCACCACAGGGTACGGCTACGCTGTAGTTGGGAGGTGAATTCCCAGCTCAAGTAGACATGCATGCACTAGCTCTGTTCCAGCTAGTGTGCTAAAAATAGCAGTGTAGTACGGCATGGGTGGTAGCTTGGGCTAGCCGCCCCCACTCCATACCTAGGATCTCAGCTGGTGTAGTACTAAGGGCACCTAGCCCAAGCTGTAGTCAATGCCGCCGCGGCCACAGTGTTATGTTCAGCCTGCCTGCTCACGCAGAGCTAGGTGTGTTCATCTGCCTGAGCTGGTAACTACATCTCTCAGCTGTAGTGAAGACACGACCACAGAGGGAGGGTTTGTCTGCACTCGAAAGGCTACAGCTGCACCGCTGTGGCGCTTCAGTGCAGATCCAACCTATGCCAATTGGAGGGGTTCGCTACTTGGCGTAAGTAACCCATCTCCTCATGAGGCAGTAGCTACACTGATGGAAGAATTCTTCTACACTGGGGGTTAGGTCAACTTAACTATGCTGCTCAGGGGTGTGTGTTTTTCACACCCCGGAGCAATGTAGTTAAGCCAACTTAATTTTCTAATGTAGACCAGGCCTGAGAGAGAGATTCCCAGTCTGGAAGAGTTTACAGTCTAAGGGGCCATCTACACTGCAGCTGAAGGTGGGATTGCAGCTGTAATCTACCTGGGCCTGGCCTACCCCAGGAAATTAGGTTGGTGTATATGTCGCTTAGGGGTGTGAAAAATCCACACCTCTGAGCAACACAGTTAAACCAACCTAACCCTCGGTGTTGACA